>NC_068982.1:175662576-175672576 GCF_001194135.2 Octopus bimaculoides | reverse complement strand
GTTAAGTTTAGTGTTCCACATAGATTATCATTGTCCAGTTTTCTTCTTGTATAGTGGTTAAACAACTACTACATTTTTTTGTATTATTTGTTATGATATACAAAGCAAATGTAGGAGAAATTATGATAAACTCGTATTTATTGTAATTTGTCATATATATCTGTGTGTGTGCACGCACTCATATACATATATACATATATACATCATATGTACGTATGTACGCACACACGCATACAATAGACTCCCATAGAGTTTCTTTCTATTGAATTTCACTCAAGGCTATAATAAAAGTAGCTTACCCAATGTGACCAATTCCAACCAATTTTAGAACTACACACACAAACATTTCTATACACCCATATGTGTACGTGTATATATATACCTATTTGTGTGTATATATATATGTCATCATCATCATTTAACGTCCGCTTTCCATGCTGGCATGGGTTGGACGGTTTGACTGAGGGCTGGCAAGCCAAAAGGCTGTTCTAGGCTCCGATCTGGTCTGGCAAAGTTTCTACATGCCAGGCAAAATGCTTTGCGGAATTTCCGAGAGTGTAGTGGTTACTTTTTACATGCCACTGGCATGAGGGCCAGTCAAGCGGCACTGGCAACAACTGCGCTTGAATGGTGCTTTTTACATGATACCGGCACAGGAGCCAGTCAGGCGGCACTGGCAACGATCACACTCAAATTGTGCTTTTAATGTGCCACTGGCATCAACCACGCTTGAATCTTGCTTTTTACTTGCCACCAGCACAGGTACCAATTAGGTGGTACTGTCATCAGCCACGACGACAATTTCATTGACTCAGCACGTCTTCGCAAGCACAGTTTATTGCTCAATGATTGAAGGGTACTCTTAAATGAGCTAGTTATGCTGCACTGGTATAGGCCACAGTTACGGTCTCACTTGGCTTGCCGGATCTTCTCAAGCACAACATATTTCCAAAGGTCTCGGTCACATGTCATCACCTCCACGAGGCCCAATGTTCGAAGGTCATGTTTCCCCACTTCATCTCGGATTTTCCTGGATCTACCTCTTCCACGGGTTCCCTCTACTGCTAGGGTGTGACACTTTTCACACAGCTGTCCTCATCCATATGTAACACATGAGCATACCAGCGCAGTCGTCTCTCTTACATACCACATCTGATGCTTCTTAAGTCCAACTTTTCTTTCAGGGCACATACATTCTGCCGTGTATGCACTCTGACATTACACACCCAGCGGAGCATACTGGCTTCATTCCTTGCAAGCTTACACATGTCCTCAGCAGTCATGGCCCATGTTTCACTGCCATGTAGCATGGCTGTTCACATGCATGCGTCATACAGTCTACCTTTTACACTGAGCAAGAGGCCCTTTGTCACCAGCAGAAGTAGGAGCTCTCTGAACTTTGCCCAGGCTATTCTTATTCTAGTAGCTACACTCTCAGAGCATCCATCCCTACTACTGACTTGGTCACTTAGGTAACGGAAGCTATCAACTACTTGTAGTTTTTCCCCCTATGACAATTATTGTACCACATATATATATATATTCATATTACATTTATACATATATGTATTTATTTAGATTATATATTTTATATATATACTAGCTGACCATGTGCCGTCAATAATGACAGTTAATTGTAGTATTTTATATATAAATATGGTACATAATAATCACACATACAAACATTCGCATACTTCCCTTGTACACGCACACACATACACACATATACTCACACAGAGTTGAAACACTGACTTTTTTTTTTTCACCCCTTCCTTCCTTATTCATCTATAACCCCTTCCTTTCTCATTGCTATTACTTTCTCTCACTCCCTCTCAGTCAGAGATATTACCCACACTACTTCTCCTTCACTGAATTACAATTTTCTCTCCACTTCCTCCTCCGTGATTCTGGACGAATATATATATATATACTGTAGGTATCAGTTAGAGGCGTTTAAAGCCTCTAAGGGATAATTAAATCCAAAGGCACTCCATGCTCATTATTATATTAGAAGATTTATGGTGCTGGTGTCATGTAAAAAGTAACTTGTACATTCTATAAAGTGGTTGGCATTAGGAATGCCATCCAGTCATACAAATCATGCCAAACAGATAATGGAGCAGGTATGGCTCCTGGCCTTACCAGTTCCTGTCAAACCATCCAACCCATGCCAGCATGGAAAACAGACATTAAACGATGATGATGATATTTCTTATTTATATTATACACATATATGTATATCATTTATAACTATATATGTATATATATATCTTTTCTTTTACTTGTTTTAGCCACTGAACTTCAGTCATGCTGGCTCTACTTTAAAGGGTCAAAACTGTTCAACCCCAGTAATTATTTTAAAGCTTGGTCCTTCTGTTGTACTCTTTTGGTGAACCACTAAGTTATAGGGACATAAAGTAACCAACTCTGGTTGGGAAGTGTGAGGAGACAACACACACACACACACACACACACACACACACACGTACACACGTAGAGCTTTCACACAGATTTTGTCTACTAAATTCACTCAGAAAGCATTAATCTGCTTGGGGCTATAGAAGTACTTGTCAAAGATGCCACCCAAAACCACATGGTTACAAAGTGAGTTTCCTAACTGCACAGCTATATATATATATATCATCATCATCATTTACATTTATTTTCCATGCTGGCATGGGTTATATATACATACAAAGGGAAGTTTCCTAGTAAGAGCTAATAGCTGCTAAATAAACAGCTTGATGAACTACACCATGTTGCTATTGGTGAATTTGAACCCGTGTATTAATTATCTGCTGCTTTATCATTCACTCTACATTGCCAGTACTGCCTGGCTGGCCTTCGTGCCGGTGGCATGTAAAAGCACCCACTACACTCTCGGAGTGGTTGGTGTTAGGAAGGGCATCCAGCTGTAGAAACTCTGCCGAATCAGATTGGAGCCTGGTGTAGCCATCCGGTTCACCAGTCCTCAGTCAAATCGTCCAACCCATGCTAGCATGGAAAGCGGACGTTAAATGACGACGACAACGACTTGTTATACTGCAATACCAATCTTTCTTTGAGTAATTAATTGAAGAAAGAGGTATGTGTCCCTAGCCTTTTTTGTTTTTATTTTCTATGATTTCACATAAACTGTTGGTGGGTTAGTGAGTACATTTGAATAGTTTTAATATTGTCAATGACCGGCTTAATTGGTACAAAATTCATGAAGTGGGAGAAAACTCATGTGAAGAATGTAATTCAGGTAGGATTGTATTTGTGGGTAAGTATTATTGGGAATGTAGTGTTCTTTATGGAGCTGTGGAATTGACTTGGTGTGCACGAGTTGTGTAGGTACCTTATGTATTCGTATTGCTACTACAATTACAGAGACTGCTATTGTTGTTGCAGAAATAGTACTTGTGAGAGAAAGAAAGGAACTGGTTTAAATGGATGTGACTGTATAAATTTTAGTAGGTATGGTCTTGTTGTGGTTTACCTATCCATGTGATCACCTTTTATTTTAAATATAGAATATGTTGTTGTTTACCTTCAGACGAGAACTAAGCAAGGAAATGATCAAAGGTATTGATTACAAGCAAAGTTATAACCATCCGCATGTTTTTATATATCCAAGACTACTTCATTCAACATTTCCTTCCTTTAAAAAAAACTAAAAAAGCAGATGTGGTTTTTCAGAGATTTGGCTGCTATTTTTAGCAGGTCATGTTACCATTCAGTTGTTCCTTCATTGGCACATATTATGTGTGTTTGTCTAGTGGGTGCACTTGACAAATAAACAAACAAAAAATAACAGTAACAAAATGTTGCTTGATAAGTATGACCTATATTTCCCCGTTTGGTGAGAAAATGTGCTTAATATGAATTACAACTTGCACTTTGTTTGCTTTGAGAAAATCTATGTGGTACCCCATGCACTTCCACTGCACTGATAAGATCTTTGTCTGCTAGATGTTACCTGCACTTTTCACTGCTGTGACAATACATTGTCAGTCAGGTATTTTGGTTGCAGCTTATTCTGTACTCGATAAATCCTGTCAGTTTGATGTCCGTTGAACTTAATGCTGCAGTTTTATAAAAAATATCATGTCAATGCAACATATTTCATTTGTCTTCTCCATTGTAATTTTTTCCTGTCTTTTATTTTGTCTTTTAGGATAAAATGCGAGTGGATGTATATCTGTTTCTATGTTTTACTTGAAAATAGAAATAAAAAGATATTGATTAATTTACGTATTAGACTGCTGCATTAGATACAGCCTAAATGTTGTTTTCTGGCATGTAAAAAGTTCATTTACACAACAGGTTTAGATTCATCAGTAGACAGTTGAGGTCATTGACATCTGCTTATGAAATAGGACAATAGAGGAAGTTTATTTGTGTTTGGTTGAAGTATGAAGATAAAACATAGTTTGGCTAATAGCAGTTCATACATCTAACAAATTGGTTTATCAAATCCCAATCCCAGTCTTCAGTTTTTTTTTTGTTTTTTTTTTGTAATGAGGGTCTCTTTCATGCCCAAATGCAATTGTGAAGTAAGATTCCAAAGCTGGCTGTCATGATTTCTCTCACTGGTTTCTGCATAAGAGTTGACTCCACTGATAGCACTTTGCTAACTGTGTATGTTCTTGTGCAATGTGAACCCTGTTTGTTTCTACAGTTTGGTAGCACTTATCTTCATTTCCAGAATTTTTTCCTTCCCAGCAAAAAATCAGTTTAGTTTCTAATACATTCTCATTATTTTGCCAGTGCCCCTGGACTGGCTCTTGTGCGGGTGGCACATAAAAGACACCATTTCAAGCGTGGCCGTTTTCGTGCGGGTGACACGTAAAAGCACCCACTACACTCTCTGAGTGGTTGGCGTTAGGAAGGGCATCCAGCTGTAGAAACTCTGCCAAATTAGATTGGAGCCTGGTGTTGCCATCCGGTTTCACCAGTCCTCAGTCAAATCGTCCAACCCATGCTAGCATGGAAAGCGGACGTTAAATGATGATGATGATGATGATGTGCGTACACACAAAAACATGCAAATATAAAAGTGTATCAGTTTTTATTCAGAGTAACTGCTCACTTAGAGTATCAGTATTAAGGAGTATAAAGTCCATGTCTCATTTGTTGATGTCTTACCTTTATTCTTTTTTTACACCTTGATTGTAATGAGTAGAGTGGTGAAATTTGGTGTTAAAGGTTATGGATGTTGTCATTAGAGGTGAAGGAACTGTTGTGAGTCGCCGTGATGGGTGCAGATTATCAACTAAAGAATTTCTGGAGCACTAGGAGAGGGCTCAAGCTCTAGTGTAGCAAGAGCGTGTGCTGCCCAGGGCAGTCCTTCAGTTTGTTATCTCCCACCCAAATACATCTTGCATACAGCAGACCCAAAAGTGGTGCCACCCCCATAAAAGGGCTGCCCTAGATGGACTACCCCTCTGCCCCACTCTAGCTATGTTATTGGGCTCAAAAAAAGAGGTGATTGTTTAGTGGTGTGGGGGAAGTTGCCATGACATGATGGATGTTATAATGAGAGGTGACAGTTTGTCATGGGAGATGTGTAGGGTGGATCTGCATTTGTACCAGCCAGAGATATGCCTGAACATACTGAAGCCTGTCACTTCCATATTGATAATAATTTTACAGAACCTTTTATTATGAATAAATACTCATTAGTAATAAAAAAAATAAATAGTAAATAATTGATATATCTATAATACATCAAGGAAGGTTAACTGAGAAGATAGTTTTTGTGTGTGGCAAATGCTCAGGGGCAATAAACACTGAAAATGTGCAAGAAACAGCTTCCCTCACATGCCAGGGAGAGAGACTAGAAGTAGTTGATAGCTTCCGTTACCCAGGTGTCCAAGTCAGTAGCTGGGGTAGATGCTCGGAGAGTGTAGCTGCTAGAATAAAAATAGCCTGGGCAAAGTTCAGAAAGCTCCTACCTCTGCTGGTGACAAATGGCCTCTTGCTCAGTGTAAAAGGTAGACTGTATGACGCATGTGTGCAAAACAGCCATGCTACATGGCAGTGAAACATGGGTCATGATTGCTGAGGAAATACATAAGCTTGCAAAAAATGAAGCTAGTATACTCTGCTAGATGTATAATGTCAGTGTGCATACATGATATAGTGTAAGCACCCTGAGAGAAAACTTGGACATAAGAAGCATCAGATGTGGTGTACAAGGGAGATAACTGCACTGGCATGGTCATGTGTTGCATATGGATAAGGACAGCTGTGTGAAAAAGTGCCACACCCTAGCGGTTGAGGGAACCTGTGGAAGAGGTAGACCCAAGAAGACCTGGGATGAGGTGGTGAAGCACAACCTTCTAATGCTGGGCCTCATGGAGGCAATGACAAGTGACCGAGACCTTTGAAGATATGGTGTGCTTGACAAATCCCAGCAAGCCAAGTGAGACCGTAACCGTGGCCTATGCCAGTGCTGCATAACTGGCCCATTTAAGAGTACCCTTCAATTATTGAGCAATAAACTGTGCTTGCGAAGATCTGTTGAGTCAAGGGAAGTCATTGTTGTGGCCAATTGGCATTGGCCACAACAATGACTGGCACCCATGCCGGTGACATATAAAAAGCACCATTTGTGCGTGGTCTTGTGCTGGTGGCACATAAAAAGCACCAGTCTATTGTGGTTGATGCCAGTACCACCTGACCGGCCCTTGTGCCGATAGTACATAAAAAACGTCCATTACACTCTCAGAGTGGTTGGCATTAGAAAGGGCATTCAGCTGTAGAAATCTTGCCAGATCAGATTGGTGCCTGCTACAGCCTTCTGGCTTGCCAGTCCTCAGTCAAACTGTCTAACCCATGCCAGCATGGAAAGAAGATGTTAAACAACAATGATGATGATGAAGTACAAAAAATATATTTACTGCTCAATTTGAAATTGTGGAGATTGGACAAGATCTCCATAACATAATCACTTGCTATGTGATACATGCCTGTTTCTTTGCTTTCCGCATTTGGTGCTTATAATTATTGTGTAATAGACTGAAAGGATAATATTGCAACTGATTAAGAAAACTATTAAAACCAATGCGATGGAGTTTGGTTTTGTGCCTCAAGAAGTGCTGGAGCTTCTGCTGATGCCATCTTCTGAATGAGACGACTCCAGGGGAAGTATCTAGCCAGGAGAAAGCTTCTATACTAGGCACTTGTCAACCTAGAGAAGTTTTTTGACTGGGTTCCATGCTCTGGATGCTGATGGTTGTTGAGGAAGCTAGGGGTAAATAAATGTCTTATGAGAGCTGTACAGGACATGTTGCAGAAAAATGAAAGGTAGTAATTAGTATAACGATAAATGAGTGTGAAGTAGAGGTACATCAGGACTTATGCCTCAGCCTCCTTTTGTTCATTATAATCATCCAGGCTATGGTATAGGACTTTAAGGACTCGTTGCCATGAGAATTCCTATATGCTGATGACTGAGTTTTTTTAGTGGATTCTGTAGTAGAATTATAAAAGAAATTTCAGATATGAAAACAAAAACTAGAATAGCGGGATTTTAACATTGTGCATACGTATCTGTATATATAGGCATATATCTTTAGGTATGACAGAATACCTCTTACTGTGTTCTGATGGTCACAGAGGAATCTAGGTGTTGATGGATGTCTTGTGAGAGCCATATAAGCATCTACAGAGATGTTGTCAGTAAGGTGAGATATAACAATGAGCACAATGTATTCATTACAACATTCACATGTGTTTTTCCTTTCATATGATTCATTTTGAATTACCTTGCATGTATATATATATTATATATATAATAAATTAAATAAATGACAAGGGAATAAGAAATTATCTCATGAACTTCATTAGCTTTCAGCTGTCTGTAGATTTCTAACACCAGATTATTATGCCTAAGTGAAATAATAAGATATATTATATCAATACGTGTGTGTGCGTGCGTGCGTGTTTATGTCTCATTTAATAGACATGGTAACTTAAATACGAGCTACTATTAGTTTAATGCTGTGAAGATTCAGTAAACAGGCAAATTTATTGTTTTCACAGCATGAAACTAATAGTAGCGCGTATTTAAGTTACCATGTCTATTAAATGGTATTTATCTCTCATAAAGAATTTTTTTAATTTTTCCTTGAATTCTCCCAGTAATGAAACAGTCAACTGTGTGTGCGTGTGTGTTTGTATATGTGTGAGTCTCACTGTCTGTTACCTTGACTTTTTGTGATAGTTGTAAACAAATATCATAGTCAAGGGAGTGGTGTTCTTTGTTTAGTCTTCTGTGAAAACTGGTTTGGTTATGGAGAAATATTGTCTTACTTGGAAACAGCTGAGTGTTGGTGACAGAAAGGGCATTGGGCTGTAGAAACTCTGTCCAACCCATGCAAAAATGGATAAGTGGACATTAAATGATGAAGATTATTACATACACATGCTTACTTGCAACACATATATATATGTAGGTGCAGGTGTGGCTGTGTGGTAAGAAGTTTGCTTCCCAACCACGTGGTTCTGGGTTCAGTCCAAATGGGCAAGTGTCTTCTTCTATAGCCTCAGGCTGACCAAAGTCCTGTGAGTGGATTTGGTAGACGGAAACTGAAAGAAGCCCATCATAATTGTTTGTCTCAACCCCCCCACCCATCACTGCTTGACAACTGGTGTTGGTGTGTTTATGTCCCTGTATCATAGTGGTTTGGCCAAGGTAACCAATAGAATAAGTGCTAGGCAATAAAAAAAAAATGTTCTGGGTCGATTTGTTCAACTAAAACCCTTCAAAGCAGTGCTCCAGTATGGTTGCAGTCATATCACTGAAACAAGTTAAAGAATAAAAGAATATATATATCATTATCATCGTCTAACGTTCATTTTCCATGCTGGCATGAGTTGGACAGTTTGACAGGAGCTGGCCAGAAACCATTTGTCTGTTGTGGCATGGTTTCTATCTACAGCTGGATGCCCCTCCTAATGCCAACCACTTTACAGAGTGTGCTGCATGCATTTTGCATGCCACTGGCACAAGTGCGTTTAAGCAGCACTGGTACTAGTGCATTTTATGTGGCACCAGCACCAGTGCATTTTACGTGGCACTGGCACCTGTGAAATGCACTTGGGCTGGTGCTGTAGAAGCACCAGTACCGGTAGCATGGATCAGTAGATAGATAGATAGATAGATAGATAGATCATACATATACACATGCACGCATGCATACACACTCACACATCCAGAGCTAGGTGACTGACTCTTCAGTTAGCTAACTCCATGTTGCTGGTTTGATCAAAATATAAATGCATAAATGATTGTAACAATAATAAAACACTAAAAGTGCATGCATCTTTGTGAGAGTATGCAATGTTATTCTTGTGATTTTATTGCAGTGGCTGTATTTAATTTATTAATTTTGCTTCAACAGAGCTATCTTTGGTATATTAGGCACAGTCTAAATGTTGATTTGTGATTTGTAAAAATATTATGTGATGCAGACAACAGGTTTTGATTCATCAGTAGAGACACTTAGGTCGTTGACATCTGTTGAATGAACTAACAACCAGCAACTAGAAATGCAGGTCATTGACTTCTGCAGAAGGAACTAAGAACCAAGCAGTAACTATTTTGATCTTCTAGCATATTAACTTACTGGTTGAGTTCTCTTGATCAGATTTCACACACATGTATATATGTTTATATATTGTTTGTGTGAGTGTGTATGTAAATACACACAGGCACATATATGTACACACACACATATGTGTATGTATGTTCATGAATATATACACACATACACACACACACACACACAATAAATGTCTTACACAACATTGCTTTTCCCATGAAATTCAATTGAATTCAGTTGTTGTCTTAAATTCATGCTTATTCATTTTCTAAGCTTCCTAAATTCATGCTACGTTATATTCTAATCACCCAGAATTCATTGCTCTTTTAAAAATTACGATTTATGCATTGTTGTCTCTCAAATATTTAAAATCTACAATTAAGAGCCCTATCTACTCGCTGGCGGTA
>NC_068982.1:175655985-175658681 GCF_001194135.2 Octopus bimaculoides | reverse complement strand
GTGGCACATAAAAGACACCATTTCGAGCGTGGCCGTTTTCGTGCGGGTGACACGTAAAAGCACCCACTACACTCTCTGAGTGGTTGGCGTTAGGAAGGGCATCCAGCTGTAGAAACTCTGCCAAATCAGACTGGAGCCTGGTGTTGCCATCCGGTTTCACCAGTCCTCAGTCAAATCGTCCAACCCATGCTAGCATGGAAAGCGGACGTTAAACGATGATGATGATGATGATGATGATTATGTTAAATATTTATGAATTTTTTTTTATTCTTCTTCCTTTTGTTACCTTATTTTGGATTGAGCCTATACTTAGTCTATTGTTCGTTAACACCATGTATATGAGTCAATACACACACATAACACACGCGCGCGCACACACACACACACACAGTTGTGGCAAATTTCAAATTAGCTGTGGAGAACAGCATTTTTTGTTTTTGTTTTTGTAATGCAAAGAAAGTCATGTATCTTGCTCAGGTGTATTGCATTATAGTTACATGCAAATAAAATCATGTGATATTTATTGTCTATGTACATATGTATACACACACACGCACAAATTATTTATCTATGTGTTCTGAGTTCAAATTCCACTAAGGTTATTTTATTTATTTTTGCTACTCTTTTGGGCTGATAAAGTATTAGTCCAAAATGTTGGGTTGGTGGAATTGTTAGAGCATTTGATGGGATACTTTGCAGAATCTGTTGCAGTGTTTTGCATTCTAAAGGAAATACCTGCCGTAAAACTTTCCCTTCAATCAACTGTGGCCCCTGGCCTTACCAGTTTCTGTCAAAGCATCCAATCCATGCTAACATGGAAAGCAGATATTGAATGATAATATGTATATGTATATATATATTCTTTTATTCTTTAACTCATTTCAGTCATTTGGCTGCGGCCATGCTGGAGCACTGCCATTAGTCGACTAAATTGACCCCAGAACTTATTCTTTGTAAGTCTAGTACTTATCCTATCAGTCTCTTTTGCCGAACTGCTAAGTTACAGGGACATAAACCCACCAACATCAGTTGTCAAGCGATGGTGGAGGGACAAACATAGACACACAAACATATACATAAATATATACACGACGGGCTTCTTTCAGTTTCCATCTACCAAATCCACTCTTTGGTTGACCCGAGGCTATATTAGAAGGTTCTTGC
Organism: Octopus bimaculoides; assembly: GCF_001194135.2. NCBI lineage: Eukaryota > Metazoa > Mollusca > Cephalopoda > Octopoda > Octopodidae > Octopus > Octopus bimaculoides. Next base: position 175,657,517 of record NC_068982.1, on the reverse strand, counting down.
CCAAGGTGCCATGCTGGCGACTCATTTCATCAACTTCCTTTTAATACCCACTTTTCCATGCTTGCATGGGTCATACAAAATTTATTGATGCAGGTTTTTTATGACCTTTCTTTCTTGTTGCTAATCTTCACTTGTTTGCATGCTAGGTAATATTTCCTGTAAACTTTTGAACATAAATAGTGCAACAGCCAAATATATTTTCAAAGACTGTAAACGAATGACACTGCTTGTATGACTGTGATGTTTATTCACAATTAATGTATGATGTCAAGAGAAGATACACACACACACATATGTATGTATATCATCATCATCATCATCATCATCATCATCATTTAATGTCTGTTTTCTATGCTGGCATGGGTTGGACGGCATGACCAGAACTGGCAAGCCAGAGTACTGCACTAGATTCCAGTCTGATTTAGCTTGGTTTCTATAGCTGGATGCCCTTCCTAATGCCAATCATTTTACAGTGTGTGCTAGGTGCTTTTAACGTAGCACTGTACAAGCACTCTGATGTGGCACCAGTATGAGTGCTTTTTGTGTGGCACCAGCACAGGCTGCTTGCAGATCAGTGCTCTTCGCCAGGAGAAGCAGCCTTTGCACTTGCGATCACCAGATCATAGGTTCATTTCCTAGACCAGGTGGGACTTTGTGTTCTTTACCAAAACACTTCATTTCACATTGCTCCAGGGGTGGCATCATTCAGAAGATTTTTAATGAAAAACGCATTGTGACCAGTGATCTGATAGTCTGGTTGATCACTTGTGTGAATTTTATATATATATGAGTGGTTGGTGTTAGCTGACTCTTGTGAAACTGTCCCACCCATGCTAGCATGAAAGGCAGACGTTAAACAATGATGATTATATATATATATATATATATATATATATATATATATATATATATATACATATACATATATATATATATCATATTTATATATATAATTTATATATATCTTATACATAAATGGCAATTTCTGTTTGTTGATCTGTCTGTTACCATATTGCTGCCTACACCAGTGAACCAATCTTGATGAAACTTTGCATACGTGTTAAACTAACATCCAGTTCAGTTATAGGATAATTGGATCATCATCATCATCATCATCATCATCATCATCGTTTAACGTCCGCTTTCCATGCTAGCATGGGTTGGACGACTTGACTGAGGACTGCTGAAACCGGATGGCAACACCAGGCTCCAATCGTTTAACGAAATGGTGTCTTTTATGTGCCACCCGCACAAGCCAGTCCAGGGGCACTGGCAACGATCTCGCTCAAAAATCCTATGGAGGCCAGTCAGGCGGTACTGGCAACGGCCATGCTCAAAATGGTGCATCTTATGTGCCACCCGCACAAGAGCCAGTCCACGGGCACTGGCAACGATCTTACTTGGCTTGCCGGGTCTTCTCACGCACAGCACATTTCCAAAGGTCTCGGTCAGTAGTCATCGCCTCGGTGAGGCCCAATGTACGAAGGTCTTGCCTCACCACCTCAGCCCAGGTCTTCCTGGGCCTACCTCTT
>NC_068982.1:175654575-175655631 GCF_001194135.2 Octopus bimaculoides | reverse complement strand
AAACTTTGCCCAGGCTATTCTTATTCTAGCAGCTACACTTTCAGCGCACCCACCCCCACTACTAACTTGGTCGCCCAGATAGCGGAAGCTATCGACTACCTCTAGTTTTTCACCCTGGAATGAGATAGAAGTTGTTTCCTGTTTGTTTACAGTCTTTATTGCACCTGAACATCTGCCACAAACAAAAACTAACTTCCTAGTTAACCTGCCTTTGATGTTGCTGCACCTCTTATGTGTCCATAGCTTGCACCGGGTACATCTTATAGAGTTACTACCTACTCCTTTTCTACATACTGAGCAGGGCCATCTACCTGAAGGGGTTTAAAATCTATAATGGGCCCCCTTAGAGCATTGGGCTATTATTTGCAAGAGTGTTAGTCTGAGGGAGATGTGGTGGTATAGTGAGTGTGGCTGATATCAGGGAAGGTGAGAACAGCATTGTGTGAGTGACAAATATGGAATGGCGGTGGGATGATAATGTTAATACAGCTGTCATTCACAGATACACATGCGATGCTACATACATACTTTCATAAATGCATAGATGCATGCACACACACACATATACTCATAACTAAATTTTAAAATGCTGAGGAAGGGGAAGAAAGGCGGCTGTGAGGAATACATAGCTTTAAGGGGAGAGTGGGTAGGTGACTTTTCTGCTGTTCATCACAAAGAAACATTCACACACATACACACACATACATATATATATATATATATATATATCATAAATATATAGGGATTGACAGTAACCTGCTTCTCCAACATACTGAGAATTCAGAAATAGCAGTCAAAGAACTACTGATTTCAAAACTACAAATTATTACTCCAGATTGATAGCGATATTTTTGATACACACAGAACAAAAAACAATAGAGAAGAGTAAAAAACACTTGCCTTTAGTTAATTTAGTACAATTGTTTCACAGTTAAGAGTACATAATACTCTATTCTGATCTTCTGAAGATCAGAATAGAGTATTATGTACTCTTAACTGTGAAACAATTGTACTAAATTAACTAAAGGCAAGTGTTTTTTACTCTTCTCTATTGTT
>NC_068982.1:175641318-175654244 GCF_001194135.2 Octopus bimaculoides | reverse complement strand
ATATATATATATATATATATATATATATATATACATATGTGTGTTTATTACACACCATTTTAAACTTGTATTATCTGTGTGTACATTTGTAAATGTGTGTGTGTATGTGTGTCTATGATGTCCTATAACTGTCTGTCTCTCTACTTTTGTAGGGTCTTCCCTGTTGCTGTCACATATTGTGAGATTTTTAAAATTATGTCAAAATTTTCAAATTTGGTATATTGAAATAATTTTCTACATTAAATCCGATTTTGTTATTTATTTGTTATTAAACAAATGAAAGCAAAGCATTCCAACAACCAAAGTTGTAAGATCTTCTGAAGTTTTAATAAGTTTTAGTGAATATATATGTTTATATGTGTAAACACATATACTCACACACACATATGTATGTGTATACAAACATGTAAACATAGATACATGCACATACAGAAACACTTATACACACATACATGTATACACGTAGGTGGGAATGTGTGTGTGTGTGTGTGTGTGTGTGTGTGTGAGTGAGTGTCCACCCACCCACACACACTCACATTTGCATATATAGAAATATGTATTTGTATAATGGGATGCTTTTATGCAATCAGCTGTTGTTGATATCCCCCACCCTTTCAACCATTGAAATGTCTAACTTTGTTTACTTACTCTTTCAAATACTTAACCTAATAGTTTTCTTTATCTCTGTAACCGCGCACACACATACACACTCGTTTGTCTATGTATGGGTGTGCATATTTTTGTGTTAGGCTGTATGTATTTTGTGTCATTGTCTGTATGTATGTGATACATGTGTGTATGTAAATACACTTGTCAGTAACACTCGGGTATTTATGTTTTTAGCTGGCACACCTTTTTGTATGAATTTATCTCTCTGTCTTTATCCTTTCTGTTTATCTGTCTTTATTTTTCTATTTGTGTTTGTTTTATTTATCTCTTCCTCTATCATGTTACTTATAAGTTTATGCATTTAAGTATGCATTCAACTATCAGTCTAGCTATTTGGTTTCATCTCAGTCTATTCTGCATAATGTCTGCTTGAGTCAATTTTGATGGAGCAGACTTATGATCAGAGGTGTTCCAACTACAACTATATTGTCTTTTTATATATCATAGACTTCATTGACCTCCATGTCACTCTGTATATATTTTCATTATGTTCCACTTATTTCTTATTTTGTTGGTTGTACCCTTGTTTATTTAAGACTGTAAGGGCATTACTTGAGGGAGATTTACCTACAATTATATTTTATATCTCAATACTTTTCTTAAATTTCTTTAACCTAAAAGTGAGGCTGTGTGGTAAGTAGCTTGCTTACCAACCACATGGTTCCGGGTTCAGTCCCACTGCGTGATACCCTGGGCAAGTGTCTTCTACTATAGCCTCGGGCCGACCAAAGCCTTGTGAGTGGATTTGGTAGACGGAAACTGAAAGAAGCCCGTTGTATATATGTATATGTATATATATATGTATGTGTGTGTTTGTGTGTCTGTGTTTGTCCCCCCCCAACATTGCTTGACAACCGATGCTGGTGTGTTTACGTTCCCGTAACTTAGCGGTTCGGCAAAAAAAAAACGATAGAATAAGTACTAGGCTTCCAAACAGTAAGTCCCGGGGTCGATTTGCTCGACTAAAGGCGGCGCTCCAGCATGGCCGCAGTCAAATGACTGAAACAAGTAAAAGAGTAAAAAAGAGAGAGTATGCGTGACTTAGTGATTAGATTTTAAGGTCTTGAGATCAATTCCCAGTGGTGTATTGTGTCCTTGAGCAAGACACTTTATTCCACATTGCTCCACTCCACTCAGCTGGCAAAAATGAGTAGTACCTCTTTTTCAAAGGGTCAGCCTTTTCACATTGTGTGTCCGTTAATCATATGTGTGTCAGCCACTTGCACATTAATTTCACAGATCAGATCAACTAGAACCCTTATCATAACCAACAGAATGCCATTTTTTTTTAGGGTATTACTTGAGGGAGATTTACCTGCTATTATATTTTATATTTCAATACTTTTTTCTAACTTTCTTTAATCTAAAAGTAACAAAAATGAAGTCACAACTACCTAAAGGTTGTGCCCCAGAATTATTGCTGTTTACAAACTGAAGTCAGTAAAATTACAGAATTAAAGAATACTTAGAAGACATATGTAATGGACACGCAAAATGATATTGCATTTTCTTTTCTTATCTATTAGTCATATCATGCGACCGCTTTTCCCATTTGGTCACTTGGTATATTTTGTGTGTTGTTAAATCATGCTTTTCTGAACTCTAGTGACATGAATTTATCCTTGATTTAGTTAGGAATATATAACTTAAACCTGCAAATGCTAATACTATCATTTCAGTCAATAAGTATTGATATTGAGACTATGTAGCCATAATCAGATAGAAATAGAAAACAGATAAACAAATACGACAATGTCCTTTATGAATGGGTGTATAAGTAAAATTATAAATATATTTATGAATTTCTATATCACTAAAATTTGAAACAAAAAGCTGAGCCACTTTGTGGTTGCTTGACTTGCTAGAAATTCAACCAAGTGATTAAATCTTAAAAGATAAGAGTCTTAAAAAATAATGAATACATTGCACAATATAGTCCCTGACAAAGAAAACAAAAAGAACAATATATAATCATAGCTGAAATGACTTTGAACTTAGGTCTGCTTCAGAAATGACCTGGGGATGAGCAACAACAAGCACTAGTTTAAATATTCATTTTATTGCTAACCCCACCCAAGTTTTATTCTATTTTTTTTCTCCTTGGGAATATAGATTAGCTGGTAATATATGTTGGTTCACAGACCGGTCTCAGATTGAAAGGTTTAAAGATGTCTTTAAAAGAAATTATTTAGTTTAAATTATTGGTATTGCTAACATTTTACTAAGTTATGGTAATCATCCACAAAAACGTGATTTTAATGTCTGATAAATACATCGTGTTGATTAAACAGATTTATTTACTTCCCCTATGGCTCTCTCTCATTAATTCTCACTTTCTCTCTAGGAATGCCTGTGATCTCTCTCTCTATCTCTCTCTCTTTCTCTCTCTCATTCTTTGTTTGTTTGTTTCTTTCTTTCTTTAGTAGAATCTGTTTTATTTTCATTTTCTTTATACATTTTCTTGCTTGCTATAGTTCTGGCTGCTTTGAGCATCATATTTAATATTGTTAATGCATGAAAATGTTTATGTATTTACATATACATGCATATCTCTTTATGTATGTATGTGTGTAGATGTATGTTATAGCCATAGAAGTGCAGTTCAGAGGTTCACTTAGCATCCACATGCTACCATGTTCAACCAATCAATGCCTTGTGAGTGTATTTGGTAGACAGAAGCTGTAGAAGCTCATTATTTGTATATATATATATATATATATATATATATATATATATATATATATATGTATATATATGTATATATATACACACACATATACATATATATATACATGCCGGTGGCATGTAAAAAGCACCATTCAAGTGTCTGAGATGCTAGTGCTGCCTGATCAGCTCCCATGCCAGTGGCACATAAAAGCACCCACTACATTCTCAGAGTGGTTGGCATTAGGAAGGGCATCCAGCTGTAGAAACCTTACCAGATCATATTGGAGGCAGATGCCGCCACCTAGCTTGCCAGTCCTCAGTCAAGCCGTCCAACCCATGCCAACATGGAGAGTGGATGTTAAACGATGATGATGTATAAATATATATATATATATAGAGAGAGAGAGAGAGAGAGTCAGTATTTTAATGATGTGACTTGTTTAAGTCCTACATTCAGCTTATGACCAATCATATCAGCTTTTTGCAAACAGTTTTGTAATGTCCAGTGAGCTGAGATTTGACCTCTCTTTTCCTTCCCAGTTATTCCTCATTCTGACACATCCACAGCAGTTTCCTTGAAGAATATTTTACATTTCTGTTCTCTGAATATTCATTGTCTTGTATTTATTCTATGTCCATACGCATTCAGTCACCTTTAACAACCGGATCACTTGTTTTGCCTTTCATGTTGGTCATCATTACAGAATGCAATCTGATCATCTGGATATGTTGCATTCCCACACATCTGTAATCTGTTCCTCTACACTTGTTGAATCTAGTGGTGGCCACTGAAAGAGTTGCTATAGTGGATTCAGCCAGATGATAATACATATCCCTGGTGATTATCCGACGCTAAAATGTAACTCCCTGTTATAGCATTCTTTGTTTTGCTTCTACTGTTGTCGATAATGATATGGCTCTTAACAGAATGATGGTGATGATAATGATATCCATTGACCTGAATACTAGCAACAGGTGTGCAAAGTAAACCAATAACCATCATGTAAACATGTGTGTGTATCTGTCTGATTGTACATTTTATAGTATTTGCATGTTTGTTTCTGTGTATGTTTGTGTGTCAGTCTACATCTGCATCTCTTGCTATGTGTTGACCTCTTTCTGACAGTCTGACTTCTCTCTCTGTCTTTCTTTTGATTTTTCTCTCATCTTGCTTCTCTCTCTATGAAATGGCCTACATTTTAATATCTGTCCGTCAATCTATCACTCTTCACTCATATGCATCTTTGTATAGGTCATTATTCATTATGTTTTTCTTCTTTATTCATTAATTTTTTTCTGTTTGTCTGATTTTCTGTCTAAACCAAAGAATATAGATTATTTGGCTGAGTTGCAGAAGACCATCCAAATAATAATTTTAAGATACATATATGAGAGTGAGAGAGAGAGAGAGAACTGAACCTAGGCTGTAAAAAGTTTATTTAATCTAAGTAAGATATTTAATTACTAAGAATACACAATTATTCAACAGTCATACTATAAGTTTATACTTTATGAGAATTTAGTCTCAAATACACTGCATTTAGAAAATATAGAATATTTACAACAAATTACCTCGCAGGAAATTCAGCTGTTTCAGTAATTTTACCTTGTCGAGTACTATTAAACTAAGAACAGTTATTTGTTTAGACACAAGGACATCATGAGTGACTGGTACATAAATTGTCTAGAACAGACTGAGGAAGCAAATTGTTACTTTATATATCACTAAGAAATAACTGTCTTAGAAAGACAGAGTGCTCTCCTAAGGAATGTACTGTTAATAAAACTTCTGGTGTAGCATCACCACGCTGACTTATTCCTCGTATCAGCAAGGGCTAGTACACCATTTTTATTAATGTGTTTTAGGAATACAACCATGTTTATGATAAACTTATATATAAAGTTACTCAACATCAAAATTTTGTTGCTATTCATTGGCAATAGTTAAAATATTTCTTGAATTCAAATAAAAATAATCAGGGATCAGAAAATGTATTTAAAATAATAATACTTTTGAAGTTGACATATCTATTTGTATTCAAAAATAAATTGATAAATAAGTGAATATTGAAAAGTGTTGTTTATGCAGCTGGTGATAAGGATATCATTTTTATGTTGCTGATGGCATTTTATTTCCTTGTGTCATTAAGATCCAAGTCAGTTATACTGCAATGGGTTTTTTTCATGACATAACCATATAAAGTGTTTTAAATCGTAGCTTAAGAAAATATACATCTTATGGTGGATTTTCCATGTATAGTGTTAGCTGAGCAGGGATGTTGTAAAATTATAAAGGCTTAGTTTCAACTTCTACTATGGTTATGACTTTGAGAAGGGTGTATTTAAAGGAAACTACAGTTACTTGAAGTTTGTTATTACAAAATGCCTCCCACTAGATCATTCTATCAGGTCTTTATTCTCATTCAATGCAACAGCTGTGGGCGGGAAGGGGCCTTGCAGCAGGCTCCACACCAGATGGCTAGACATGATTAGCAAAGACCTCCAAAAGTTTGATGTCACCTTGGAGGATGCAGAGGGGCTGGCATGATACCACCAGCAATAGAGAGCACTGGTGAACCTGGTCAGCTCTACACATAATGACACCTCTGGAACCAGTAACTTGGAATGACTCCAGCCCCATCAAGCGAGAGCATGAAGCTGAAGCCAGCCAGCTATTTCTTGAAGAGTGGATGTAAATTTAAGTTGTTATGTCATACAACTAGGCCACATGACCCATTAGACTTAGAGGCCATGCAAAGATTATGAGCTTAGCTTTCTTTACGATAGTGCAAGGTACAATAAAAATCATAATTTCAAATTATCAGAAATGTCTCTTCTTGATCTTCTGATGCGTTTTTTTTTTGGGGGGGGGGGGGTTCTGAGACTATTCTACAATCCATGACTTGATTCTTTTAAAAATATCTTGGTTTAAAGTGCTAGACCACTACAATATGGTTGCAAGTTCAAATATTAGTCCTTGCTATTATGGTATTTTTGTTTTTGCTTAGCTCAATATTACCTTGTCTTGTGTAAAACTGTATGCATGATTTGAGTAAGATTTAGCTGCTGTTTCTAGCATGTAGAATCTATATTGTTGGCTCAGGAGCTATTTTGTTTACTCCTGAAGAAAGAAAGAAAATCTCTGCCTGATTGCTGCTGTTTGCTTTATTTGTCAAAAAGAAAAAGAAAAAAAGAGTTCTAAACTTATTTCCTGTAGCAATGTATTATATATGTTTACATATGCCTACATATGTATCTTATTTAATCTATGAATGTAGCAAATTAAGCTTTTTAAATGCATTTTTTAAACAATGCTTTATGTATAATTCATGTAATAAATAGCCTAATTTGATATTAAATATGTTAAGGGGTAATGTACCAAATGGCATATGTAAATAATTTTGAATTAATTGCATTTTCCCCTCCTAGTTGGAGAGAAAAAGCAGAAACATAGTTGTAATTGTTAACAACTCTCAAAGAAAAGGAGAGATAATTTCAAAAAAATTAAGAATCAATTTCACAAAATTTATTTACATACAAGAAATTCTATCTTTGTTTGCATGCAAGGGATTAGCTATAAACATGTTTTGGTATTAGTTGAGATCGATCACCATGGACTAATCAACTCATACCTGCATTTATCAACTTATAATAGATTTTACATTGGCTCACTTGAATTATCTCCTTTAGTTAATTTTACTGTTATATTTACAGCAATGAATATTCAAGATTTAAAATTTAGAAATGCAAATTTATGATTTGTTATGTGACATGCTAAATTCATCTAAATATTTTTGGATTTATAAATATTTAAGAGCAGAGTCTGCCCAAATATTTCGCCATTGAGAAAATACTTCCATGCCACACATTTTTGTACACGAGTACTATTTATAATTCAAGTGGACAATTGTTTAGAAAGAACTGTGAAAAAAAACAGCTGTTCTTAAAAGAACAAAAGGACATCTCAACCAATTTTGTTTGGAAGCATAAAAGTAGAGAAGCAACAAGGGAGGAAAAAAAAAGAGACATTTTTTCCATTTTTTTATTGGGATTTTTAAACATGCAAATTAACTAGCTTAATGATATACAAACTTTTTAACAAGTCTCCCATTGATGTCTGTTGGTATATAGACAATGTATCCTTCTGAAATACAAAGATGCTTTGGGTAATGTAGCCCTAGATACAGTATCCTTGAATAAAAGATTGGATGTCATAGCTTGAACACCTTTGTATGCTAGATTATAAGTATGTTTGATCAGTGCTGTCCTGGAATTAAATAACCAAATCATTTACTTCCTTTTCTCTGAAAAGCTACTGTGTATCTGGTAAAAGCATATGTATCACTTCCAAACAGCCCAGTCCAATGGCCAGCACATAGGTACCACCATTAGTAATGACTTGCTACTGCATGTTGTAGAAGCATAGTAACGTTACCAAAAGCTTCCTTGACTTGCATAATGAGTTCAGCTTTACTTATGAGGACTAATACTTACAAAATATTATCCTCATATTCATTGACCATCACTGAATTATTCAAGAACTTGAATAATATAGGATTGCGTAGAGGCGCAATGACCCAGTGGTTAGGGCAGTGGACTCGCGGTCATAGGATCGCGGTTTCAATTCTCAGACCGGGTATTGTAAGTGTTTATTGAGCGAAAACATCTAAAGCTCCATGTGGCTCTGGCAGGGGATGGTGGCGAACCCTGCTGTACTCTTTCACCACAACTTTCTCTCACTCTTACTTCCTGTTTCTGTTGTGCCTGTAATTCAAAGGGCCAGCCTTGTCACACTGTGTCACGCTGAATATCCCTGAGAGCTACGTTAAGGGTACACGTGTCTGTGGAGTGCTCAGCCACTTGCACGTTAATTTCACGAGCAGGCTGTTCCGTTGATCGGATCAACTGGAACCCTCGACGTCGTAAGCGACGGAGTGCCAACAACAACAACATAGGATTGCATCCACCAATAAAACTAGGCTGATGAGTTGTTGGATGTATCTGGTCATTTTAAAGAGTAAATGACTGACTTTGTTTATCTCTACTAGTGTGTGGATAATTAAACAGTAGAAATAATAGACCATATTACTCATGTGCATTGCAGTTTTGAATATAATGTGACAAATACCAAGAATGTATTCATTTATTTAAAATTATTATTACAGAAACATTATTATTGAGATTGGTGTTATACCTTGTAGAATTGTTCTGACTCTATGTTCTGAGTTCAAACCCAGCTGTGGTCAGCTTTGCTTTTCTTCTTTCCAGTATCAATAAAATAAAGTGCCGGTCAAATATTTGAAGGAAGTGGAATGATTGACTAATTCCATCCTCCCTGCTCTAAATTGGGCCCTTGTGTCTAGATTAAACACAGTTGATATCACTCACTGATTGAATAATTTCAACTAGTATATTCCTGCTAAATGTCCCTGTAACCATACTCTCCTATCTTAAACAACAACAGTATCATACGATATCTGAGATAATCATGCTGGCTCACATTAAACATCAACACAAAAATGAGCAACAGCACAATAATAATTTAGTGAAACTACACAAACATGAATAACAACTGCAAAACAAAAAAATTGTTATTGTAACCAAAAATAGCATCTATAAACAGAAAGAATAACAACAATGCAAATGAAATCAACAACAACAACCAAAATAATTGAAGTCCAGAAGAAACAAAAAAAAAAAAAAATTTTAAGATTTAAAGATAGAGACAGGAAGAAGATATCACAATAGATAAGAGTTATTCATAAAATCCCACTGGAAAGATGGTAGCTATGATGAAGCATTGAAAATTGACCATAAAACTACATTTTTATGAAAATATATTAAATTGCAATTAAAATTTTGCTATTGACTTTAGACTACGCAAGAAGATTGCTGAAGTGAAAATTACAAGAGTTGTACCGGAAGTAATGTGAAAGTAGGCATAGCACTTTTAGTCACTGTCATGGGTCATTCAAACTGCACATGTTGGTAGAGTAACACTTTCTCTTCTTTTTGTTCTTTGTCGCAAGCAAATAATGGGTTCTGAGCTGAAGTAACAGGCTGTCATTGAGTTTTTGATGAAGGATGGTTGCTGGTTGTCTGACATCGACAGAAGGCTACAAATTGTTTACAGAGATGAAACCATTGACAATAGCAATGTGCACAGTTGGATGAAGAAGTTTAAAAGAGAAATCAGCTTTAAAGAAAATCCCTGCTGTTGGATAACATCAGCTGTGACTACTGAAATGATTTGTTAGTGAGTGGATGTATTGATCCACATGGGCAGACAACTCACAATCTGAGCTTGCTGTTCACATAGACTGTGATCACAATGCATTAAAGAGGATGGTGGGAAACTTTAGATATTGCAAAGTTTGTACAATATGGGTACCTTAGCAGTTGACTCCCAGTTTGAGGAGAGATGAGTAGAAGTCTGTTCATATCTGCTGGAAACAGCTGAAGTCAATATGGAAACATTTTCCTGATCTGATCACGGGGGATGAAACATGGCTGTGTTTTTATGATGCAGAAATGGAAGCTCAGTACATGTAATGACATCACACCTTTTCTCCAAAGCCTAAGAAGTTCAAAAGCCAGTAACTGTCACAGAAAGTTATTGTTACTGTTTATTGGGATAACAATGCCATCATTCTCCTTGATTCAAAATGCTTGGGTGCCATTAGGAAGAACAGACCAACAAGAATTTGCAAAGGATCTGTATTTAGCATTGCAGTGTGCAGTCACACACATATCTGGCAAGAAATTAGGCAATTGCTAAAATTGAGTTGGTCTGTGGTCCTCTATTCATGATTGTTGCCTGCTGACTTCCACATGTTTGATTCAACGAAGGACTGTTTTCAGAGAAAACAATTTAAGGACACAGATGTAGTGAAAGTAGTCGTGAAGATGTGAGCACAATGGAATTTTTTCAAAGACGATTCAAGAGTTGGGTTCAATGATGGCACATGTGCATTAATTGTAATGGAGACATTGAGTATAAGTAAGGATTGCTCTACCAACATGCAATTTGAATGACTTATATCAATAAAAAGAAGTTATGCTCACAAGCATTACTTTTGGTATAACCCACATAACCTTTGTATATATTTATATCTCACTGTTCATTTACTTCTTTCTCTATTGTATTATAAGGATTACATTTAATAACCTATTCAATAAGATTATGACAGATTCTATAATTAAGAAGACCACGCTTTTTAACTGTTGGAGTTATATTTTTTACTAAGGTGGGTAATTTGGCTCTTCTAGTAATTTTTTATTTTTATGGATTTTGGTTTATTTCATGTCTTTTGAGATCCAAGCTGTGAAATGTCTTGGATCTCTCCTCAGTAATGAAGTATTCTAATGGATGCTTCTGTATTTTTCTGGATTGTATGTCGATATATAAGGTAGAGTATTAAGTGTGACAGAAGTATTTTCTTCTTTGTAATTCTTAAATAAAAGAACATGCTTTATCATGTTCTTTGTTGTTACTAATTAACATTATTTGTGTACTATCTTTCAAGTAGTATTCTCTTTAATTCTCAAAGATGTTTATTCTGGGTTTCAAAATTCAATATACTGTGCAGATTTTTCTTGCCAGATTAAATTGGTATATTTGTTTTTGTATGTTTTGGGTGGTTTGAAATGCAAAACAAACATTGTTTTGAGTCTTTTCAGTGAAAGTGGATGGATGTTATTTTTGATGTTTGCAACTTTTTCAGTACTAAAAATATTCATAAAGAGTAATTACTTTTGAATATATTTTATTGAAAAATGAATATTGTTGATTATAATATAAATTAGAGTTTTAAACTCATTAAGTTGATCAAAACATAATATAACCATCTAAGTATTATTTCTAGTTCTGCCATAAATATTTATGAGTGTTGTTACTGAATGTTAATCTGGCATTTTTGTATATTTGGACTTCCAAGTATGCTATGAATAAACTGACATATGTTTGGGCAACTATTGTTTCCTTATAAATATTGACATAGTTAATTTTATTCCTTATTTAGGTATCCTGTTAAGAAATTCATCAAACCACAACATGATTGATTGTAATCCATATTCATCTGGAAATGTAATATTAAAGTTGCACAGCCTCAAATGAGTCAATGAAAGTGACTCTCTTGACTTTTTGTAAGAAGATAGTTTAACAGGTGTTTATATATATCTACATACCCACCTGGCAAACTATTGTATCATCATCATTATCATCTTTGTCATTGCTTAATGCCCATTTTCCATGCTGGCATGAGTTGGTTGGTATGATAGGAACCAACAAGCCAGTGTACTGCACTGAACTCCAATGTCTGCTTTGGCATGGTTTCAACACCTTGTTGTCTTTTTTATCTCTAACTATTTTACTGAAACTTACTAAGTATTTTATTCATGGCACTTGCACTAGTGAAGTCAGCTAGTAACTTTCAAGACAATACACCCTCACTGAGTTGGGGTGAAGTATAGGGGGATGTGGTTTTATGCCAGTGATGAGAGGTTAAAGTATGATATAGAGATAGGAACAGATACATGGCTACTCCAGCTAGAAAAAGATAGATGATGATAGTAATGAGCATACCTTTGAGACTGTGTCATGGTATATCCTCAATTTACAGGAAGGTGAATGTAAGAGAAGTGGAACAGAGCATCACGCAGGGTCAGTGGGTAGGTATGTGTGTGAGAGTGTGAAAGAAAAGTGACAGATGGATGCAGATGAGGGAAAGAGGTGAATGGTGAATATCAGTTTGCCAGGAAAATGGAGGAAATAGGATTGGGCCAGGGAGGTAATAGAAGGCAGCAAAGATGATGTGAAATGTGTTTTGGGTTTGTGTGAGATAAGTGTACAGTGCTAGGGATGTGGTTAGATATACATAGCCCTGGAAATAGTGGTGGATGAAAGGAGTGGTGATGGGGGCTTTCTCTGGCAGAATGATATGGTATGCAAGGGAAAGTGGAGTAAAGAAAGGCATTCAGTTGGAAAAATGGGGTAAGGAATGATATTAGGAATGTGGGTGATGAAGGAAGTAGTTTCTGGGAGAGAAATAAATGGTAGCACCATCGGGGCAACAAAATATGTGCAGTTCTGCTGTCATATAATAACTAGAGCCGAATCAAGGTGGCAGGCTGGCAGAATTGTTAGCACACCGGACAAAATGCCTTGTCTTATTTCATCCATCTTTGTGTTCTAAGTCCAAACACCAACAAAGTTGACTTTGCCTCTCATCCTTTTGAGGTTGATGAAATTAGGTACCAGTAAAGCATTGGGGGATGATGTAATTAGCTAGCCCTCTCCACCAAAATTTCAGGCCTTGTGGATATTGTAGAAAGGATAATTGCAGCAGCTAAGTGAATATTGCTGTAGTTGGAAGAGTGAAGGAGGAATGAATGTTCAGAAGATGAGTGAAAGGGGAAAAGAGTTAATATAGGGACAGATTGGGTTCACAGGTATAAACACAAGTGATATGCTTTTAGGGCCTCATTTGTGCACAGATAAACAAGTTTTTTCAAACACAGCAAATTATCAATCTTACATGTATATATATATATATATATATATATATATATATATATATATATATATATAT
>NC_068982.1:175639025-175640145 GCF_001194135.2 Octopus bimaculoides | reverse complement strand
GTAAAAGCACCCACTACACTCTCTGAGTGGTTGGCGTTAGGAAGGGCATCCAGCTGTAGAAACTCTGCCAAATCAGACTGGAGCCTGGTGTTGCCATCCGGTTTCACCAGTCCTCAGTCAAATCGTCCAACCCATGCTAGCATGGAAAGCGGACGTTAAACGATGATGATGATGATGATGATATATATATATATATATATAGAGAGAGAGAGAGAGAGAGATATGATGGTGATAAAATGACTTAATTTGAATAACTTAATGCATTGAATTGAACCAAAACGTGAGTTTTCTGTATGCATGACTGTATATTAATATGATACTACTAAATGAACACAAATAAAAAACAAAAATGTATATTGTTATTCAGCAAATGACGTTGAAGATTTTTTTTTCTAACACTTAATCTGATATGTACAGCAGCAGTTCTTTGAATTGTTTGTAATCCTGACAAAACAGTCTAAACATTTCTTCTAATACACTCCTTTTTCTCCATTCTCTTTGACTTCTGGAATCAGTCCATTTTACGCATGTGTATATGTATGTATATGACAATGAGAAAGCATTAACATGGTATTCAATCTGCAAATCTCACTCAAATCCTACCTTCCTGTTTTATGTACACACACACACAGAGGCACCCATACCAGTTACATATAAAAAGCACCCGTACTGGTGTCACAGTAAAGGCACCTGTGCTGGGGACATGGGAAAGGTACTTGTGCTAGTAGTACGTAAAAGGCACCTGTGCTGGGGACACACAAAAGGCATCCATACCAGTGACATACACATGGTACCTGCACTGGTGAAATGTAAATGACATCCAGTACACTAGAATGGTTGATGTTAGGCAGGGTATCCAGCTGTTGAAATCAAACCATAAAAGACTGGAGCCTGGTGCAGCTCTCCAGCTTACCAGTTCCAGTCAAACCGTCTAACCCATGCCAGCATGGAAAGCAGATGTTATATATCATCATCATCATCATCATCATCATCAATTAACGTCCGTTTTCCAAGCTGGCATGGAGAGCCGGTGGCTGCACCAGGCTCCAGTCTGGTCTGGCAGAGCTTCTACAGCTGGATGCCCTTCCTATACACACACACACACACACACACACACACA
>NC_068982.1:175629202-175638882 GCF_001194135.2 Octopus bimaculoides | reverse complement strand
ATATATATATATATATATATCGCGAAACGTTCGTATCCAATTAACTAAAGGCAGGTTTGTTTTTGCTTTTCACTCTGGTTTTTTGTTCTATGTGCGCCATAAATATCGCCATCCATTTAGAGAAAAATTTGTAGTTTGGAATCAGTAGTTTTTTGACTGCTATTTCTAAATTTTCAGTATGTTGGAGAAGCAACTCAATGCTAATCCCTGTATATTTACGATGATATATATATATATATATATATAAAACACCTATGCTATCATGGAAAATGGAGATTATAGGATGATGATGATGATGATGATCTACTCTCTTCATGGTAGCTTTATATATGTATACTGTATACGTGTGTCTAATGATGATAGCTAATGTGTGTGCATATAGACATACACACACACACACTCACTAATGTATAAAGTAGTTTTTGACCATTACTAAATTCAAATATCCAGTAAGATAAAAGTACACTTTGAAATGAAAGCAAACAAGTATCAAATATTAACAAAACTAACAATTTTGTTTATTTAATTATAATTAATTAATAAGATTATTATGTCTCATGGTTTTGTATTATTTTTTGTGACTATTTATGACTGTATCTATTACTTTGTAAGTATAACTTTTCATTTCCATTTGGTTATTTTAATTAAATATTTCTTCAGCTAAGACAATTTACATCTACAAGGTGTATGTGTGTGTGTGTGTGTGTGCGTGCGTGCGTGCATATATGTGTTGTATAAACATGTATCAGATCTATTTTTGTATGTGTTATGATAATTTTAAATTCTATTTCCTCAATATTCTACCACTGCCATCATACTTAGCAAGGGAAACAAGACATGCATACACACAGGTACTTGGATAGGTGTTCTGCTGCATGTTTGCGTGTGTGTGTGTTTTGTACAGCATAAATAGTGTTTGTGTAAATATATACAAGAATATGTTAATGCACTTGTACACTGTTCTACTAATATATATACATCACTATAGAAATGTAAATGTGTATACCTATTTGCATAATACAAACTCATTAAAATTTTGTTTTAATTAAATAAGCTATGGCTGCTCTCTCTCTCTCTCTCTTTCTCTCTCTCTCTATCTCTCTCTCTCCCCCACACGCACACACACGCACACGCACACACACACACACACACACACACACACACACAAATGCCTTTTTTCTCCAATGCATGAATGGTCTTTGTGTTAAGGTGGTTGCTTGAACAACTGAATGCCCTATTTCAATGCTATCAGCTGGGGAGTAGGAGTGTATTCCGTTTTCAATCCATCAGGTAAGCTTTGCATTGTTCAGAGGCATGTCATAATGTCTGTAAAATTTGAACTAGTTGACTATGAGGTCAGTAGACTAGCACATTATCTCTTTGTGGCCTTTATATTTATAATAAACTTTATAAGTGAAGGGTTGTGGTAGGTGTATCAAATCCTGTATACAATATGTTCTCTAATTTTTGAAAATTTCTCTTTGTGAAGAGAAAGTAAAAGAAAGCCTAGTGGTGATTGTTTGCACTCTGAATGAGAAGGGGTGATAATCTGAAGAAATTAAAAATGATTCATAATAAATTTACTTTCTAAGACTAAAAATGAACTGATTTTTGTTTTGGATTCAGTGACAGGTTTAGATATGTATTACTGCTTCCATAAGCATTATTCCATTATTCTTGACTTTGTATCAACTTACATCCATATTTATTATATGTAAGGTAAACAGGATTACAACTATGGGTCTGCTCCATTGGCTTTTGCTCAATTGTTAACATCAACAGATTAAGAGAAAATGTATATCCTTTCAATATAAGTGAATGAAACCTTGGTTTAGATATACAGACTTGTTTACCTTATTACTGACACACACATATATATCTCAGATTTGGTACACTTCTAATGTGAAGATGTACTGAGAACTTTCCTGCATCCAATATACTGCTGAAATAGAGATTGCGTCTCATCTCTTTCCATGGTACCATTCAAATACCATTTAATCAGTTTATACACACGTGTACATACACACACACACACACACACACACACACACGCCCACACACATGCATGCACACTCACACACATGCACACACACACACACACACGTACACACACACACGCACATATTCTTCTTCATTACCACTATTGTTTTATTGCCACTTTCCATGTTGGTAAGAATAGGCCAAGTCATCATACTTTAAGTCAGTCATTTGGTGTTACTGCCCTCCTAGATGGATCAGAGGACCATGTCTTGCTTAAGCATTTCATTTTAAGCTTGGTTTCTATGGTTGGGTGCCCTTCCAAGCACTAACCACCTAATTGACTGAATTGGGTGCATTTTATCATAGCACCAAAACTCGAGAGGCTGTCATGTCCTGCACAAACTAAAAGGTCTTTTGACCCCCACATGTCCATTCATTCACTGTCCACATAACAGAATAGATTATGTGTATATTACCATGGCATTGGCACTTGTGAGGCTGACTTGTATCTCATAAAACAAGCCAGTTGTATTATGAGGTCATTCATTAAAAGACATACATCCCCCCCCCCCCCAAGAAAGAAATGAATAAAAGAGAATTGTTAGCTCACCGGGCGAAATGCTTAGTGGTATTTCGTCTGCCGTTACGTTCTGAGTTCAAATTCCGCTGAGGTCGACTTTGTCTTTCATCCTTTTGGGGTCGATAAATTAAGTACCAGTTATGCACTGGGGTCGATGTAATCGACTTAATCCCTTTGTCTGTCCTTGTTTGTCTCCTCTATATTTAGCCCCTTGTGGGCAATAAAGAAATAAGAAATGAGAAGTTATCAAAGATGTGTGAGAAGGCAACAGATATAGTCTTGACAAATTGAACAAGAGGCTGAAATTGTGTGTTGCGGGTGAACAGGAGACAGAGAGATGATCGAAGAACAAGAGGATGTTAGCTGATACAGTGTTTGGGATGATGGAGGGAACGAGAGAGAGAGAGTGGGGTGATGGTCGGTTAGAGATGGTCATCGGTAAGAGGGATTGATGGTTGTCAATCACAAGTAGTCTGGAGAGAAGGAGTGGCATATTGTGTTTTAGAATTAATAAAGTAGAATGTAATTGTTCATTGTAGTGCTGAGAAAACTCTCTGGGCCTATGTGGAGTTTCATGAATATTGCTGTTACATGAACAGCTATATCTGTGAAATTCTGTTTTGTGTGTGTAGATATTGATAGGTGTATAAGTTTGTGTGACTGGAGGCGCAATGGCTCAGTGGTTAGGGCAGCGGACTCGCAGTCATAGGATCACGGTTTCGATTCCCAGACCGGGCGTTGTGAGTGTTTATTGAGCAAAAACACCTAAAGCTCCACAAGACTCCGGCAGGGGATGGTGGTGAACTCTGCTGTACTCTTCCACCACAACTTTCTCTCACTCTTACTTCCTATTTCTGTTGTGCCTGTAATTCAAAGGGTCAGCCTTGTCACACTGTGTCACGCTGAATCTCCTCGAGAACTACATTAAGGGTACACGTGTCTGTGGAGTGCTCAGCCACTTGCACGTTAATTTCACGAGCAGGCTGTTCCGTTGATCTGATCAGCTGGAACCCTCGATGTCGTAAGCGACGGAGTGCCGACAATGTAAGTTTGTTTGTGTAGATATTTATGTGTGTGTGTGTGTGTGTAAACTTATTTTATATCATAAATGGTATTATTTACTTATAAGTTTCACGCCACCAGCTTGTTCAGACTGGGTCCTTCTATCTGAATGAACCAGAAGGACACAAATTATAAATAATTGTTGCTATTTATGATATAGAATGTATCTGACTGTAGTTTTGTATTGAGTTTCATATCAGTTTACTTTATAATATATTAATGTTTATTTTTATGTCAAATTATAATAAAAACAATTTAACATTAAACTGAATTATGCAATGCCCTTTCTTAAGTACTTATTTATTATACTTTTACAAGAAGTGGGGATGACAGTAACTTTGAACATTCAACCTGCTTGCTTTTCTTTGACTGTCATGTATACGTGTGTGTGTGTGTGTGTTTATATCTGCATGTGAGCCATGCAAACATGAAGCACCAATGTTGGTGCCACTTAGAAAGCACCCAGTACACTCTGTAAAGTGTTTAGTATCAGGAAGGGCATCCAGCCATAGAAACAAAGCCAGAACAGACTGTTCAACTCATGTCAGTTTGGAAAATGGATGTTAAGTGGTGGTGGTGGTGGAGGTGGCAGTGGTAGTGAGGAGGAGGAGGGGGATATGTATATGAACCCTTTAGACTTAATTTTATCTATAGACAATTAGTATAAGCAATCCATAAAATATCTTTGTATTTTCTAACCTGGTTCTAATAAACCTTTGATAAGAGCAACATAGCAAAACGTTGGACACCACCATCCCTATCTAATTGTCCTTGGTGAATTCATCTTGGCACAAATCTCAAGCAATTTACTGTTTAACACATATCATACGTTGTCAAAGTGGGCAGGTGATAGAGGTATATATGTATGTGACTCCCACTCCATATATGTATGTGTGTGTGTTTATGTATTTGGCTTCTAGTGACAACAGAATCTAAAGAAAGCAGAATAGTTTCTAAAGATGTAATGAAAATGACAATAAGAGAAGTGGGTATTTCTCTTATTTTTTTAATGCAAAGGAGAAGATAATATATACAGGGACCCTCCTTTTGTGTTTTAAAAGGAAAATGATGTGCTTCTACCAGCCGTAGTGGTGTGTGGTGGGGGCAGTGCAGTTGTTGTTTGTAGTAGCATTGGGGTTGCATGACAAAGGCTAACTTAGAACACATTAAAGCAAATGTAATTTATTTGTTTATTATCTTTTTTCTGTCTTGTATTGATGTTTAAAAATGAAATTTTCAGCTCACTACAAGATGAAATAATCTCCTATTTTGAACAGGTGACTCATTTCTTTTCACTGTAGATAGATTTCTTGAATGAATGTTCTATTTTGTAAACACTGACCTATAAAGGCAGCGGATGGCAGAATTGGTAGTGTGTTGCATACAGAAATGTCTCTTATGGCATTTGGCGATATCTTTTACACTCTAACTTCCAATCCTATCCTGGTCTACTTTTGCTTTCATCTTTGTAATATTTGATACATTAACTACCAAATTGCAATACTAGAAATGATATAACCAACTATATCCTTGAAGGCTATGCCTGCACATGGCTGCAGTCCAGTGATTAAAATTCGTAAAATAAACATCTTGAAAAATATAGTATGATAAACAATAATCAGTTTTCACTACCCTGCATTTTAAGTATAAATAATTTTGGTGATCCAACAGTTATGAGTATAACCAATGATGTTTGACTCTGAGCATATTGAGATAGCAGCTGGTAAACTGAAACTGCAGAAGTAACTGTTAAATAATAGATAAGTAAATTGTTTTCACTGCATTCCTTGTACTGTGCTGCGTGAAACATTGTACCAATAATCTACTTTATTTTTCAACTTCTTTTAAACTCTGATCAATGTGTTCTAGCTGTATCAGTCTCACCTTTTTCTTTTCAGATAGTGTATCTTAAGACTACATTATCTGTTGCATTCTTCTTTTCTCTTTAGCCAATTGTTTGAGTTTTGATGCAGATATACCTACTGTTTCTAGCAGAGTAAGTGACTATATACAGACTCTCTGTTTGCTCCCACTTAGAATAAATAGTTTAATTTTGTACTGACAAACATTGAAGTAGTGGTTGGTTATACTGAAATTGTGCAATTGAAGAACTAAATGTAATATTTCTGTCTTTTGACTAGTTTCTATTAGTCTTGTCACACAGAAGGTATATCTGAATGAGTCAAACTCAAGATCACTAATGTAGCAAGCTATGAAAAATTTATGGTGGTTATGAGCAAAGTCTTTATTCTCAGGCACCTTGTGGTTGTACTTGACATTTCATTTTTAAAGGAGACATAATTAATTGAACTTACATTATAACATTATTTGTACGCAATAATATTGTAAACTCTAAAAACACCATGATGATGATTATGAACAAAGTTATTGACATTGCATACATGCATTTGGGGAGATCAACATTTAATACAAATTTCTTCTATCTTAACACAAGTTCACTAAATAAACCACAATAGTTTATAGTACTTTATAGAAGAAATATTATTGTAATGTGTGTTTGTCTGTGTTTATATACACACACCACACACACATATATGCATATACATGCAGCATACCTACACCATACCAATTATACATGTATGTATATGATTTCCATAAAGTTAGTTGTACTTCGGGTTTGAGACATATCTCACACTAGCAGATTCTCAACTTCATCAACTTCGGCAAATTCACTATTACTGTCTTTGACTTCATCAAAGTCTTTGACTTTATCAAAGTCTTTGACTGTCTTGCACAAAAACCTCAAGAAAAAACATGCAATCATTTCTCACTTCTTGGACTGAAATTTTCTCATTCAGTCAACTCGTGGCAGCATATGACAGTTATTATCTCGTCCTCTCTTTGACCTACGTTTTATCAACCCACATTTTCATGGATGAATAATGTCCTTACTGTTAATTACCATCAAACACACTTCTATGCAAATGATACCTCCCATCTAGCTTGATTAGCTTTCCATGCACAGTCATTATCCAACACAATCTAGACACCTTACTTGCACTACTTCTTGAAACTGACCTCAAAATCATCCTGTAATTAGGACATAACCTAATCTCATTTAATAATAGCAAGAGTGATACAATTACACAGCAAGAAAAAAATGATTATTTTTTATACATAAGCAACATAACTATAACCTTCATACTACTTAGTCACACAAGCTGTTACAACATCCTTATACTGTTGCGAAAAATAGTGACATCAGTATGTCTATGATATAGCTGAAATTGCTTCTCAACAGGCTAAGCTTTTTCAGAACTACGAAATGCTTTGGCTGTGATCAGTTACTTTACAAGGAACAAGGAATCCTCTATTGAACTATTTGTAATATGTATGGGACTGTAGAAATGATACATAGTCATTCACAAAATTACATTAAAAAGAAACAAAAAAATATTTAAATAAAATTGATATTCGTCTGATTGGCAAAACTTTACTCTCTAAACACATTACAACCACAAACCTATCGATGGTCTATATCAATGCAATTTATCTATTATTTCTAGTGTGATGAATGACCAAATATGGCTCCCTTGCTGGTTCTACTAGCAGCATATATTCTCAGAATATCACCATTGACTAACAATTCCACATAAAGTTTTGTCTACTTTTAATTCTATGGCATCCAAAAACAGTTTTAATTTCTTATTGGTATTTGAAGAACATCTAAGTTTAAAACAAGACAAAAACGCCAAAATTTAAAAAACAAAAGTGGCGTGTACAGTCGTTCATTTTACAGCTATTTATTATTATTTTTTATTTTTCTGTGCTAGCATGAAGATTTACTTGAGGCTGTATTTTTACAGCCAGATGTCCTTACTTGTTTTACAAGTAAAGGATTTTTTTTATTCCACTGGTCTTTGAAAGTGCAGGAGAATGAGACATATTGCCAAAGGCAGTGACAGCAAAGACATAGAATATCAATATTCACACACACACACTCATGTTTGATTCTGCATTACTTTAGATAGCTATGTGGAAGAGATACTTATGTCTCAGAATGTTACCTTAGAAAGATAAGCATCATATCCTAAGGAAGATATGCTTAAAAATCATTGCTATGAAATTAAACCCAAACATTGAACTTTAAATTACATACATTCATGGGAATGAAGAGCTTACAGGTTGCATTTTACATATTTACAACCAATGATAGAAGTAGACACTAAAATGTCTATGATCGTACTTCTGCTTCATTAGCGCAGACCTGAGATTAAATAAAACTGCCACCAATTTACAATCATATATCTACCTGCTCTGTTTGAAACAATTTACTACAATTCAGCTGATAAAACAGCTTCTTTGTGATCACTTTCTTGTTAGAAATAACAACCAAATCTCCCTCAAACCATACCATGTTTCAAAAGAAAGGACTCATTTGCATAAAACTTTCCTTGATATTGTCTGGGAAAAAATATAAGCAAACTGAATGGCTATGATTGAGACATCGTTTGCCATCATTCTGCTCAATCAAAATGATGATCAAAGTCATTGACATATTAGATAAAGTCAGCTTAAAGATAGCCTGCATTTGCTCAGTCATAGCTTTTCTGAGTCTAAAAAAGAAAAGAAAAACTGTCACACACCCATTTGCTACTATCCAGTAACATCCACTGCCATATTTATTTTCTTCATTCAGATTTCATCATATATTTATACAATATAACCAGATCAAGTATTCTGATGCACTCCTTCCCTGGCTATTGCTCATGTAGTACTCATCAGAATTACAATTGTCTTATCAGATAGCATATTAATGCCAAACTTGTCTGCTTGTCTTGCTCAGGTTGCTGATTTTGTTTTTTTTCCTCATCTTATCACTCATAACTTAATCTGATGAAATTGTTATCAACCAGCAGTCATCATATCTTTGAAATCTCTAAATCTAAATTTTCAAATGAAATCCTCAAAAAAGCTTTGTGACAAATTGTCATCATTATCATTATTGCTACTACTTCATATAGAAATTTTGTTGTTGTCATCATTATTACCATCTTATAATATTTTTTTTTTACTTTTTGAGATTTGCATAATTTTCTACAAATTTATTGCCTTTAGAGCCATTAATGATTGAGTTACAAACTTGAGAATTAAAGTCAGCGCTTGTTTCATGTGCTTTTAGCTTCAAATATGACAATTGATATTCTGAAATTCAACTCTGCTGATCCAATAAAGATGGTTGGTTGGATTCCTATCTTCTGGTAAGATGCTTGCTGATATTTATGACATTATGAATTTGAAAAGTTGCTATAGTCAGGTTTATAAACTTCTCTCATACTAAAACACAGTAACGATTGCAATCCTGAATATTTTGTTACATTTCAGCTCTGATTTGTTATTGATGACACTTGACCTGCAAATTTGTGGCTTCAGTTTTGTAATATACATGTTGTAGTAATTTTGAGCAATAAGGGAAATGGAAGTCATGTTCATGGATAAGCTTATATTTGTAGCAATCCGTTTATGATATTTTGTAATTTTTATCTTCAACATCATATGTTACACCATGTTTCCATATTTTGTAACTGAATTATAATAGCCATAAAAACTGTAGCAGGTGATAATCTGGATACATAGAAAGGATGTTTTGAAGAGAAAGTTCTCCTGGAACACACAAATTCTGTCTGATCCATGCAAACAGAAAAGTGGATGTTAAATGATGATAATGATGATGATGATGATGATGATGATGATGATGATGTGTATGTGTATGAATAAATGAATGAATGAATGAATGAATGAATAGAAGCAGAAACTCTGAGTCTCTATACTGATTACTCTTTTACTCTTTTACTTGTTTCAGTCATTTGACTGTGGCCATGCTGGAACACCGCCTTTAGTCGAGCAAATCGACCCCGGGACTTATTCTTTGTAAGCCTAGTACTTATTCTATCGGTCTCTTTTTGCTGAACTGCTAAGTGACGGGGGACATAAACACACCAGCATCGGTTGTCAAGCAATGCTAGGGGGACAAACACAGACACAAAAACATTCACACGCACATACACACATATATATATATATATATATATATATA
>NC_068982.1:175621668-175629170 GCF_001194135.2 Octopus bimaculoides | reverse complement strand
ATATATACACATTTATATACAACGGGCTTCTTTCAGTTTCTGTCTACCAAATCCACTCACAAGGCTTTGGTCGGCCCGAGGCTATAGTAAAAGACACTTGTCCAAGGTGCCACGTAGTGGGACTGAACCCGGAACCATTTGGTTGGTAAGTAAGCTACTTACCACACAGCCATTCCTGCGCCCTGATTATTGGTCATTTGTGAAAATGTTTTACAGCTATGTTTAATATATACCAAATTCCATTTGTCAACCAATGATCAGCAATGAACAACTTGGAGCAATGACTTCTGATGTTCCAGCTTCAAAAACAAAAAAGTATTGCTCTATTGTTGCAACTTCATTTTTATCTCTTATTCACATATATATATATATATATATATATATATATATATACACACACACACACACACACATTAATATGCAGTCATTGATTGAGTGGGGACAGCTTGACATAAAATGGACTCTGTAGTCTTGCCAGGGACAAGACAACCTTGCTAGAGCTGGTATCACAATAAAATGCATCTAGTGCATTCTATAAAATGCTTGGTAATAAGAAAGGCATCTTTCCTGTTGTAGAAACCATAGCAAAAATGAAAGGTATGAGTGAATCATGGTCTTTAACTTGTGTTGAGGCTGGGCAGTAATCCTGAATATAAAACACAGACCCTAACAATCCATCTATTTCATTACAGCATGGAAAAGCAAATTTAAATTGTTGATGATGATAACAATGTTTGCATATAACTGTCTATGTACATATCTTATGTGTAAACCTAGTCTTCACCCAGACACGCACACACATGCATATTTATTTACATTTAAATGTGCAGGCATGTATCACTAGACCAGAACTGAAAACTTTTATCTTTACATAATATATCTAGGGCAAATCAGCTCAACACAACCCACCCTTCACAAAGTTTTCTCACTGGAAGTTTTGATCTCAACAATGCTTGTGAAGAAAAGGGGCATGCTATTTTTTTATATGGGAGTGAGCTGTCTCTACTTTACTTAGCATATTTGCCACTAAATGAAAATCTAAGTGTGTAACATTGTTCACAGTGCAGCACAAATAACGATTGTGATGATCATGATAAATTTATGTATTAACCACTTGTGCAAGTAATACTAGTACCATCATATCTATTAAAATGCAAGTGTTTTAAAATTGAAATAAAATAGGAACAAAAGCATACAAGCCTTATACAAAAATAATAGCCTACATCATACACAGTAAATTTTCATTTCAATAGCACATCTCAAACAGTACACATTTTGTACTCAGACCCCGTATGATAACCACCCCATAAAATAATACAATGCATATGCTACATAAATGATATACAATTTCAATTTCTGCTATGCAAACCACCTGCAACCAAGAATGCAGCACTTACAAAACCCCGTCTCTACCCAACAAAATAATGCAACACATATTGCACATCCCCTACATGACAGATAGCACCAGAAACATGAAGCTAACCCCCACAATGAAGCAAAACTGATGTAATATTCTAAAACATGTCTTTATTTCACACACACACGCACACACACACACACCCACTACAAAAAATACTAGAGGCATAGTGGTGTTGTAGTAGAAAGTCGCAAAAACTATTTCTAGAAATAATAATAATCTATCATTGGGCAATAAACTGCGCTTGCGAAAACCTGTTGAGGCAAGTGAAGTCATTGTCGTGGCCGATGACAGTACCACCTGATTGGCACCCATGCCAGTGGCACATAAAAAGCACCATTCGAGCGTGGTCATGCTCGTGCCACCTGACTGGTCCCATGCTGGTGGCACATAAAAAGCATCGACTACACACTCAGAGTGGTTGGCGTTAGGAAGGGCATCCAGCTGTAGAAACGTTGCTAGATGGATTGGAGCCTGGTGCAGCCTTCTGGCTTGCCAGCCCTCAGTCAAACTGTCCAACCCATGCCAGAAGTTAAAGAACAATGATGATGATGAATAATCCTTTCTATTATAGGCACAAGACCTGAAATTTTTAGGGAGGGGACTAGTCGATTACATTGACTCCAGTACTCAACTGGTATTTATATCATTGACTCCAAAAGGATGAAAGGCAAAGTCAACCTAGATGGAGTTTGAACTCAGAATGTAGCAACAGGTGAAATACTGCTAAACATTTTGCTCAGCATGCTAACAATTCTACCAGCTCAACGCCTTAATAATAACGATAATTCTTTCTACTGGAAGTACAAGGCCTCAAATGTGTGGAGAGGACACTAGTCGATTACATCGACCCCAGTGTTTCACTGGTACTTTATTTATCAACCCTGAAAGGATGAAAGGTAAAGTTGACCTCAGCTGAATTTGAACTCAGAACATAGCGATAGATGAAATACTGCTAGGCATTTCACCCAGCATGCTAACAATTCTGCCAGCTTGCTGACTTAATAATAAAAATAGTAATAATGACGATTTCTTTTATTGACCACAAGGACCCAAGACATGGAGGACAATATCAAAGGATGAGTTACAGCACAAAACAAAAAAAATTACAAAACCATGTGGAGTTAGCATTAATCAAGGGGAGATACTATCACATTAAAGGATATAACAAAGGATATAAAATAGAAAGTAAAGAAAGGAGTGGCTGTGTGATAAGTAGCTTGCTTACCAACCACATGGTTCCGGGTTCATTCCCACTGCGTGGCACCTTGGGCAAGTGTCTTCTACTATAGCCTCAGACCAACCAAAGCCTTGTGAGTGGATTTGGTTGACGGAAACTGAAAGAAGCCTGTCGTATATATATATATATATATGTGTTTGTGTGTGTGTTTGTACCCCCAACATCACTTGACAACCGATGCTGGTGTGTTTACGTCCCCGTAACTTAGTGGTTCGGCAAAAGAGACCGATAGAATAAGTACTAGGCATCCAAAGAATAAGTCCTGGGGTCGATTTGCTCGACTAAAGGCGGTGTTCCAGCATGGCCAAAGTCAAATGACTGAAACAAGTAAAAGAGTAAATAAATAATAAATAAATAGAATCCCCAAATTCTTTGTACTATAGGCACAAGGCTGAAATTTCTGTGGGGATGGAGTGAAGTTATTTGATTGCATTGATGCCAGTGCTTGACTGGTACTTATTTTATCAATCCTGAAAGGATTAATGGTAAAGTCAACCTCAGAACATAAAAATGTATGAAATGCTGCTAAGCATTTTGTCTGGCATGCTAACGCTTCTGTCAGCTCATCGCCTTTTATCATCCCTTCTCCTGTAGGCACAGAGCTCGAAAATTTGGTGGGCTAGTTGATTAAATGGACCCCAGTGGTTGATACTTATTTTATTGACCATGAAAGGATGAAAGGCAAAGATGACCACACTGGTATTTGAACTCAGAACATAAATAGATAGAAGAAGTGCTGCTAAGCAATTTGTCCAGCATGCTAATGATTCTGCCTGCAATGTGTGATGGGAAAGAGCAAATCAATTATATCAACCCCTGTTCTTGTGGTACTGATTTTATTGATCCTAAGTCAAAGTCAGTCTTGGTGGGATCCAAACTCAGAACCTAAAGATGAAAATGAAATGCCACTTAGCATTTTGTGCAACCTGCTAACAGTTCTGCCAGCTCTTTACCTTGATGATAATAATAATAATAACAGCAACAACAATAATATGGAATGCTACTCCATATATAAGAAATAATTTCAGCCTGAATGAACATATCCAATCTGATTGGGATGGCATTAGCATCAACATTTGTTGTACAAACACAAGCTATCATCATTAAATATACTGAAATGAATGTTCACAATTTCTAGAATATTGATAACAAATGTTGCCTGTTCAGTCTATTTTTGAAACAAAACACTTCATTGTATCAAAATATCCTACACTGGCTCTGACAAAATATGCTTGGTAACACAATAACATAGCAAAGCTGCTCTGTGTACACCTGATAATCTAATTTCAGCACCTTTGAGAAAATATCACTATAGCACTCATATGAGCCCTCCCCTATCTTAAAAAATTGTAATGTGAAAATCTCACGAATGTGGGCAAAGAGGCAAGTCATCAGGCAGCACACAATCATCCCAACATTATTATTATTTTTTGTTTTGATAAAAATGACAATGGTGTACTATAATTATGGACACAACAAACCCCAAAGATTATAATATTGTGCAGAAGTAAACTGAAAAGCTAAGAAATTATACTGACCAAGCCATTGATTTAAAAACATTATTTTGGTTTAGCGATGTGTCCCTCATCTTATTTCTGCTACAAGAATAATATACAACCACTTCTGTAAAGATATTGACATACTACTTATATGGGGGCGCAATGGCCCAGTGGTTAGGGCAGCGGACTCGCGGTCATAGGATCGCAGTTTCAATTCCCAGACCGGGCATTGTGAGTGTTTATTGAGCGAAAACACCTAAAGCTCCATGAGGCTCCGGCAGGGGATGGTGGCGAACCCTGCTGTACTCTTTCACCACAACTTTCTCTCACTCTTACTTCCTGTTTCTGTTGTGCCTGTAATTCAAAGGGTCAGCCTTGTCACACTGTGTCACGCCGAATATCCCTGAGAACTACGTTAAGGGTACACGTGTTTGTGGAGTGCTCAGCCACTTGCACGTTAATTTCACGAGTAGGCTGTTCCGTTGATCGGATCAACTGGAACCCTCGACGTCGTAAGCGACGGAGTGCCAACAACAACAACAAGCCAACACCTTATATGAATAACTATTGGTATATTCCAAAAAGTAGCAATATTGAGATTCATTAGTATTGACAGGGAATTCTCACACAGTATTGTTAAGCTTAAATTATTTTTATGCATGTTTTCGAAAATATTTCTAATTCTTTTTGAAGAAAGCAAATTCTTCATGCATTTCTCAACCTATGTAAAATAAAATCATAATTTCTTGCATTGGCAAAAAGCCACAAATTTTGGGAGGAGTGGGTATAGTAGATTCAATCAACACCCAGCACTTGACTAGTACTTCATTTTAAAACATTGGGTACAATTGACCTCAATAGGTTTTGAATTTAGA
This sequence comes from Octopus bimaculoides, assembly GCF_001194135.2. Lineage (NCBI taxonomy): Eukaryota > Metazoa > Mollusca > Cephalopoda > Octopoda > Octopodidae > Octopus > Octopus bimaculoides. The sequence goes on along the minus strand of NC_068982.1, from coordinate 175,624,139 downwards.
ATGTAAACAGACTTAACTACATACCAAAAGACATTTTATCTTGTGGCTCTACAATTTCTACCAATACACCACTCTTCATAATTAAATAATGCAAAGCATTTAAGGCATTTAATCCAATGCTCTACCATTTATAACCATTCCACAGGCTTAAATTACAGCAACCAAAATAATAACAATTATATCGAGAATAAATAGTTTTACTTCTGATTCCTTTCAACTAAACATAAACTATTCTGAGAACCAGTTTCAACAGTCAAGTATATACTACTAGTATCCAGCCAATGGATACTTATAAAGCCTCTGTTATCATTGCTATTATTATATCATTGCAGTGTAATGATATATATGGTGGTTAGTAGTTATAAATTTCCACCATTTCTTTAGCTTTGTTTTTCCTCAATTTGGTTTGCTTTTATTTCTTTCAATAACCTTTCTTCATCAGCTTATAATTCTAAGTTGAATTGATTACTTCAATAAAACACTGAAAATTGCTAGTTTGCATAACAATTCTAGCAAACATGCTTTGTAATTATTTCGTTTGAAACTGCCACAAATTTATTTATCTTAAGTTATCTATCTTTTGTTTCTTTGTGATCTGCTTTTGTTGCTATTATTTTTCCAGTTTACTTTTTGAGACAGTGTAGTCTACATTTACTTAATAATATCTCATTTCTTTCGAAACAACTGTTTTCATGATTTTATGAAAGTATACTTGTTTATGCTGATCTATGGAGTTTAAGCAGTTTCAAGAATTTCTGTTTATTTCTAATCAACATTATTCAGCATGCTGCTTCTACTACTACTACTACTACCACAAAAACCACTGCTACTGCTACACCACTCCACCACAAGCAATGTTATTTTCAAATTAATATTGTTGTCACCATTAACATTATTATCAACAATATTAATGTCAGTGATAATGATATCAAAAATTATTATTATTCATGTTGTTATTCTATATGGTTTGTCATGTTGAAAGATTGCATATCTATTCAGTAAACTTAAACTTGGCAAGCATCATAAGGGAGTGAATTCGGTGGGGTGGGGTGGGGTGGGGAGAATTGAAATCAATAAATTTTGTAGGAAACAAAAATGAAAACAAAATCAATCAAAATAAAATGGGTGGTGGTGGTGGTGGTGGTGGTGTAGGGAGTAATTATTGTCATCATCAAATAGTGTTAATGATAAATTCTTCTTCCATGCTTACTCTACTCCTCTGAGTTTTCATCTGTATCTTCATCACCAGCAATGTTTCTGTATCATTATTAAATATTACTGTCACCAGCACACGGTTTCAACTTACCCACCTCATTCTTATCACTTTTATGATTGTCATGAATAGAATCCAAACAATTATCATCATCATCAATACCATCATTATCCAGCATCTTTTGTACATCTCTATCACAATTCTAATTCAGCAGTAGCAGCAGCATACACCATCACTATAATCTGCTCCTCCACCTCCTCCTGACTTGTAATCATCATCATTTTGTGTTGTCGTCGTAACTATCATTATAACTCACATAATCATAATAATCATTATTAGTATCATCAACATCCTTATCATAATTGTCAGAAGTATCATTGACTTTATTGCAATTGGCATTGCTGGCATCTTCTTCATCAGCATCATTTTGTCATTGTCATCATCCTCATTATCAATATCATCTTCACAATCCTTTGTTTTCCTATCATTTTGTTAATATTGTGGTTATCATTCTCCTATTTGTTGTTACCATTATAAACCATATGTTTTCAGTGCCACCACTACTACTTTCACCACCACTTACCACCACTACTCACCACCACAACTACAATCACAATTGCCATCACCATTAGTTAACTGAGGCAATGTAGAGTACAGCATATTGTCCTGAGGCCCAATGAAATTCCTGCTGGAGATTTGAATTCACAATCTACATGTAGCTAGTGCAAGACCTCATCTACTCTGCCATCTTGACCTGGGTGTGTGTGTGTATTATTCTTTTATTTGTTTTAGTCATTTGACTGCAGCCATGCTGGAGCACTGCCTTTTAGTTGAAGAAATCGATCCCAGGACTTATTCTTCGTAAGCCTGGTACTTATTTTATCAGTCTCTTTTGCCAAACTGCTAAGTTACAGGGACATAAACACACAAACATCGGTTGTCAAGCAACGGTGGCAGGGGACAAACACAGACACCAAGACCACATAAATATATATATATATATATATACATAGGGGAGAATATACAAAAAATAACAACAGACGAGGACAGGTGGTGTAAATAACAAAAGTATATATTAGTATGACGCTCGGGAATACGGAAAGTCTTTGACGTTTCAAGCTACGCTCTTCAACAGAAAGAATACGGAGACAAGGAGAAAAACACGGAGAAAAAAAATTGAATAGTGTTCAGTCAACGGTCAATCATAATAATGGCCGATCATAACAATGACTGACCGGAAGTTAGAAATTCTTATTTC
>NC_068982.1:175599341-175621658 GCF_001194135.2 Octopus bimaculoides | reverse complement strand
GACGAGGACAGGTGGTGTAAATAACAAAAGTATATATTAGTATGACGCTCGGGAATACGGAAAGTCTTTGACGTTTCAAGCTACGCTCTTCAACAGAAAGAATACGGAGACAAGGAGAAAAACACGGAGAAAAAAAATTGAATAGTGTTCAGTCAACGGTCAATCATAATAATGGCCGATCATAACAATGACTGACCGGAAGTTAGAAATTCTTATTTCAACTACCAAAACAACCACATACATACATACATACATACATACATACATACATACATACATACATACATACAACGGGCTTCTTTTCAGTTTCTGTCAACCAAATCCACTCACAAGGCTTTGGTCAGTTTGAGGCTATAGAGAATGGAGTGTATGGCATTATATTTAGTCAATGGTTTACAAGGTGTTCCAACAATATGCAGCTGACCACTCAAATATTATGTTTATGGACATGGATGATAATGGCTTAGCCATATGCATTACATAATGTATATTACACAATAGCCATTTAATCTTAACCAAATGAGTATTTCTCACCTTCGTTATGATGTGAAATGGCTGCTGTAGCTATTGTGTAATATGCGTTACGTAACATGCATGACTAAATCATTATTATCTTCCATGTCTATAGACATGATGCTTGATTGGTCACCCGCACATTGTTGAAACAACTGTAAGCCATGGAATAAATGTAATATCACATAATCCATTTTTCACTTAGTATTTATACTCTGCAATGGAAATAAACCTTACAGAGTTTTTGCTTGTTTGAAACCTAAGTTTCCACAGGAGAAACCTCCATTGTTCAATTTCAAACAGCTATCAATCATATAAGTGCTGCTTGAGGTAAATGCCTGGATTATTTAACCCTTCCTTGCTTGCATTACTATTTATGTATATATATATATGTATATATATATATATATACACATGTGTATACAGACAGGAGATATATCAGTACTGTTAGTTGGGATATCAAATGAAGCTGAATGAAGTCTGTTGTTTCTTAATTTGAAAAGCCATTCTGAAAATTCTTTTTGTCCTTCTTTACTCTCAGGTAAGTCATCAAAGTGAACTGATTAAATATTTTCCACTGGTTGATTGCTTAATACAAGACAACAATAACAGTAGTTGGAGGAATCCTGGACATTATAGGAGGCTCTTGTCTGAAGTCACTGCCAAGAATCATTATTGTACTGCCAAATGGGCTATCACCTCCAGTTATAAGGCATTTGTCCATTGTGTTGAAAGCATATGCATTTATCATAAATGCCTCATCAACAGTGAACACTTTTATGATCCTTAGGTATTGAGCGTGTTCAGAGTTGGGTGGTACATTGCAAACGCTTGTTTCAATTAAAGAAACTGGAAGTTTGAGAAAGGAGTAAATTGTTTTTCCATTGGGATAATAAAATGGCAGCTATTCCAGACTTGTAAAGCGGTCTTTTGCTATTGTTGTATCTGTCTTTTGATGACGGTTGTTGCTCTGACAGATATTGTTACATTCCAATGTCATCGATAGAATGGTTCTATCTGGCACTGTACAACTCCCAGTCGTACAATGTTATCATCCTCAAAAAGTTGGATCGTTATAAGTCCACTCAGTATCACAGTATAATTACTATATCAGCACAGATTCAACTATCAACAGTCTACATGTGCTCTCTACCTTCTCATGTTGACTTGCTATAATGGCTGGCTACTATCACTTTTTACTGGGAGGGATGTAAAGTTTCACTATACAACATCTCCCTTATTAATTTTTTTTTTATTAGCAGTCAATTTCTTTTATTCACCCTACCTCCTTTTTTTTTCTTTTAAAGTATACTGAATATCTTTTCTTCTTAGGGTTTACTTTTAGGAATTCAGTGTTCTTCTTTTTCCTTGTACATGTGGTTTTGACTTGTAAAGGTGTTGGAACCGAAAAAGTATCATAAAGCCAATCCATCAGTATTTCATTTCTTGTTGGGTCCTCTTCTATGGTGGAGGCGCAATGGCCCAGTGGTTAAGGCAGCGGACTCACGGTCATAGGATCGCGGTTTCGATTTCCAGACCGGGCGTTGTGAGTGTTTATTGAGCGAAAGCACCTAAAGCTCCACGAGGCTCTGGCAGGGGATGGTGGCGAACCCTGCTGTACTCTTTCACCACAACTTTCTCTTACTTCCTGTTTCTGTTGTGCCTGTAATTCAAAGGGCCAGCCTTGTCACACTGTGTCACGCTGAATATCCCCGAGAACTATGTTAAGGGTACACGTGTCAGTGGAGTGCTCAGCCACTTGCACATTAATTTCACGAGCAGGCTGTTCCGTTGATCGGATCAACTGGAACCCTCGACGTCGTAAGCGACGGAGTGCCAACAACAACCTCTTCTATGACTCTTTCCTTAAGCTGATTTCTATGTCTCCTTTCCATTCCACTTCTGCTTCTTGCACCATACAGTATTCTTCCTATGTATGTTACAGTTTCTTCTTCCCAGTATTGCTTGCCATTGTTGTACATTCTTACATATACCTTATCACCAATTGTAAAGAATTTTGGCATGTCTTTATTAGCAAGTATTTTTTCTTCACTGGTAACAGTTTATCGAAACTGACTTCACATTTCTGGTAAACATTAATTCTGCTGGTGAACTTCCTTTTGGCACATTTGGATTCAGAGTTACCCTGTATACACTTAAGAATTGTTGGACCGCGACCTCATCTGTGGCTTCCTTATTAGCATTCTTTAAGGCTCTCTTAAAAGTGTCCATGAACTGTTCAGCCCTTCTATTCAATCTAGGGTGATACAGTGCTATAGTTTTATGTTCTAACATGAACATCTTGCAGTTTTTTAAACTCACAGTATACAAACTGTGTTCCATTATCAGAGACAATTATGTCCGGTACACCAAATCTTGCAAACAGCTCATGTAAGAAGTTTATTACTGTATATGAGGTTGGTTGTTTACACCTCTCATCCGCAGGCTATTTTGTGTAGCTGTCCACTACTATTAAGTAATAATATCCATTTACCAGGCCTGCAAAATCAATATGCAATTGGGACCATGGTATTTTGACTTCTGGCCAAGGTTCACATTTTGTAGTTGGTAGTTTTGCTGCCATTTCACATCCTCTGCAGCCTTTTACCAGGTTTTCAACTTCCTTATCCATGCTTGGCCAATATACGAAACTTCACATCAACGCTTTCATTCTAGAGATGCCTGGGTGTCCTACATGGAACTCTTTTAGCGTTCTCTTCTGTAATGTCTGTGGTATGACCGCCCTCTGAGCGTACATTAGTACACCATCACATATAGAGTGCACGTTCACATCTTGCCTGTTCTTTGCATCAGACTTTTCTTTATTTCCTTTTGCTGACCACAGTTTTTTTTTTTTGTCTCATTAATAAATTTGTCATTTCTCACATTTCTTTTTATTTCTTCCAAAGTTAATGGTAGTTCACACACAATGTTCCACATCACTTTTTTTTATGTTTCAGTTCTTCAACCTCATTCAATCATTTGACTGCTCTTTATGCTATTGCACAAAGCGCTTATGGGTGTATCCCATAAATGAAATTTCTCTATATATTTGGTGCCGTATAAAATTCATAGATTTTTTCAACACATAAACATTCACTTTTTTGGTTCAACCTTTGAACATTATATTACAAACGCGTTCACCCTTGAAATATAATTTTCTTTCCGTAACACGATACACTATTTTGTTTGAACTACATAATTTTGGTTTGCCCATTTGTTCCCATGTTTTCTCATTTATGATTGTGATATCACTTCCTGTGTCTAATTGCATCCTGACTCTAGTGTTTTCAATTTTCACATTCATGAATTTTCTGTTTGTTGTAGTCACAACTATTTATTTTTCCTTGTTTGTTCCATTTTCCTATCATTCTAGGTTTGCAGTGCGGTTTTGTATGTCCTGTAAACCCACAGCAAAAGCACTTTGCTTTTTTTATACAGACAGTCTTTTTTCAGGTGCATCCCACCACATGCCATACATGGGTCCACATCCCAATATTTTCTTGGTTTTTCTTACTACACTTTATTTGTTTTCTGACTTTTTTACACTGGTCTTATATGGAAACACACTCTCTGTTGAATTTCTTCTGTCATGCCTTAATTTTAATATCCTGTCACACTCTTCCAACAGTTTCTGCAATGTCAAATCCTGGTTCATTTCCAGTTTTGATAGAATAACCATTCAGATTTCTGCATCCCTTCTATCTGTCAATCCTTGTGCAAAAATCAAACACATGAAAGAATCTAGAGTAAGCATATCTAGCCTAGATCTTTCACATTCTTTATTGACTCTGCCTGTGTAAGTAGTGAAGTTTCCATCTTCATTCTTTTCTATGTTTAAACATTTCCATCTAGTATTAAACAGTGAACTTTTTTCACTAAACACTTTGCTCAAAATGTCAGCTGTATTGGTGAAATTTATGTTGGACGCTTTTTTTTTTTTTTTTTTTTTTTGCCAATATGGAGTTACTATACATCTGCTGTTGCTAGTTTTCTTAAAACTAGATGCATTTTTATTTCATCTGTCCAATTCTGACATTTTCTTCCAAAAATTTGTTAAAATCTTTGAAAGTAAGCCTTGAAGGTTACTCCTTCTTTGGGGTCATATTTGAATTCACTTATGGAATTTGCCACATGGTCAGGTGAAAGTGTATTCTTGGTTATCAACTTCATTAGTTGTAACATTTGCTGCTGCAATCCCTGTTGTTCCTTGAGTTGTTGTTGTTTTTGCAACTTAACTATCCCAGCTAACAAGGCTTCCATATTTTACAATTTTTGTAAATTTGTACAAGACTTTTCTTTTTTATTTGTCAAGATATTTCATTTTCCATGTGAATTAGTTTAAACTCTCCATGTGATGTTTTTTTTTTTTTTTCACTCCGCATAAATTTATTTGTCCTTGTTGCCACTGTTCTAAAGCAGTCTTTTGCCACTGTTGTATCTGTCTTTTGACGATGGTTGTTGCTCTGACAGATATTCTTATATTCTGAAGTCATCAAAAGAATGATTCTATCTGGCACTGTACAACCCCCAGTTGTACAGTGTTATTATCCTCAAAAGGCTGGATTGATATAACGTCCACTCACTATCACAGTATAATTACTATATCAGCACTGTCTACACATATTCTCAACCTCCTAGACTTTCCTTCGTTGACCAGCTACTGCTCTATTTATAATAGCTGGCTACTACCACTTTTTACTGGGAGGGGTGTACAATTTCACTATACAACACAGACCCTGCAGTATTTATCAATACACGGCTACTTGATAGGAGAAAATTAAACATCATAGTGAAAAGAACAATTTTCTGGGAAACTTGAGGAGCCTCCACATGAAAGCTTTTGCCTAATTCTATCATTAGCAGCTATGTCATTCATCACAGCATCAAACACTATTAGCTGCTCATGCTATATAGTGATGTAAATCTGGTACCTGAACTGGCACTGTTTCATTTCTTGTGGGTGTATGTCCCTGTGGTATGGATATGTCAAACATTGCACAGTTCATTCTGTAAGATTGAGATTGTGTTCTGTTGGTTTAGTAATATATTTCCAACCTCTGTCATGTCTTAACCATCACTTAAAGTATCCTTGATTATGAAGTGCTTGTATACCATCCTTATACTCATGGCATCTGTAGGTTGGTAAAAGAGACAAATCTTTACAAACATTGGTAGTAACTCCTTTGGTTACTGTAAATCAGTTGTGTATGTTATGTTATGATGATGAAACTTACACACACTTCTTAAAATAAAAAAAAGTTTGCTCTCCATTGACTATCTTCACATCCTTGTGAGAGTTGGCACTAGAAACATGCAAAAGGAGAAGTTTCAAATGAAATTCTTCTCTATATCTTATACTGACAGTATATTCTTGTCAGGATGTTATTTTTCCTCACCCTTATTTTCCATTTGGACTTCTCTTTATTGCAAACATAATATCATGGAATGTTGCAATAAAAATGTTGTTTGTATATTAACATTCTCTCTTTATCTCTCTCTCTCTCTCTCTCTCTCTCTCTCTCTCTCTCTCTCTCTCTCTCTCTCTCTCTCTCTCTCTCTCTCTCTCTCTCTCTATGGGTACAAACAGTGAGCTGCATCTCTCTCTCCCATACTGTGCTTCATCTTGCTGGTAGTAAACTTGCTGTTCTTCTGATAAATGAATGGCTAATTGGAAGACTGAGTGAGGTTTTCCATACATTTTTATTCAGAGATCTTCCACATAAATTCAGGAGGAATTTATGTGCAGGAGAGAAAATACTTGATTTTATCATCCCCATTTCATTGCATGGCTTCTCAATCTAAAGCACTTAACACTTCTACAAGTCTGTAATTGTATTCATTGTAAGCATACTTTAAAAATAAACCATATACACTTCAAGAGCATGTTTCCACATTAATGTGCACTTGATAGCTCTTCAAAAGAAATTTGTTGAATGGTACAACATATCTATTATCTACTCGGAGTTTCTACTTGAATTATAGCATTGTTCCTTCTTTGATAAGCAAGATAACCATCAAATTTTTCAGAATTTTTTTCTCTGGAGTTTTTGACGAAATCTTTTTTATGACTGTTTTCCATGCAAAATAAGTTTGGTTTCTGCATGCCACATAGACCTTGTATCATTAAGCTCATTACCAGCTGTCTAAGATCTGGGTCTTCTAATAGGGTTTATATTGATGCTAATAAATCAACTTGTTTTTGCATTTGTAATTTGTCTTTGTCTATTACTATCATAAGCATATTAACATGAAATAAACCTGTCTTGGACACAGTTTATTTCATGTTAATATGTCTCATACACATAGGCTGCTAGAACTCTCAGCTCATGACTGTCTATAATATCAATCAACAACTCATTAAGGTGAGCCTTATAGAAGGGTGAAACCAAATCTGACCTATTTTCTACAGTCTTGAAGGTTCCAAGATAATTTATAATTTGAGAACATCTAGGATTACATGAGTATGTAAGTAATACATCTGGTTTTCCAACTTTGGACACAAAACACAGGCATCTTGGTAATCTTCTAACTTATACCTTAGACTTCCTGTGGAAAAGGAGAGGAGAATAAAAGGGACACCAGTTTCAGGAGGATCTTCATTCATTAATAGGTGATCCGTAAGACTGCAGAGTGTTATTCAAAGTAATTAAGACCAGTTATTTCCTATTAATTTAACTAACAACTTTCCACTTTGATACAAGCATAAACTAAGAACTGTTGAAAATATTTATCCTCTGTTTATTTTGACAGTCTACTGCTTCCTGAGCATCTACAATATAAAGTTGTCTGTATCTTAACTGATAATTATCTTCAAGATGAAGATTAGAGACTTTGTGCAAAGTTTGGTCTTACATACGGAAAATGTCCTCTTCTGAATGGTGGCATGATCTTCATTCTGAAAGATGCAAAAGAAAAGGCACAGATATAATTCTTATTTTTTTTTTCCAAAATTCTAACATTCTTGTGTATCAGCTTTAAATAAGGTTCTTGACTGAAAGGGTGGTGTGCAAATCTGGTAGTTTAACTTTGGTATGTTGGCAGCAGTTTAGAGCTTCTTCACTGAACCATAGTGATCCACAATGAGGACATCTTACAGTCAGTACTTCAATTCTAAATAGCTCCTCATGGATTATTTACTGCTATTTTTTCATACGCGGGCATGGTTACAGGCTTGTTTTAAACATTCTTATCTATCTTCTAACTTCCTTTTTTTTTTTCCAACCTTGAAATAGTTCTGTGTCTTCTTTAGGTATTCTAGTGTATTCACTTCAGTCAGGTTTTCTTTTCTTGCCTCTTTTCTCATTCTTGCTTCTGCTAAATATTCATATTTTGCTTTCTTTCCTGATTAGCAATTCTCGTTCTTTCTCTCTATTTTCTTCAGCTTCTTTGTTCATCATACAACACCTTATAGCCACATTTCTTTCAATAATTTTATTCCTTTCTCTTCATGAGTTAATGCTTCTCATTATTCCTGATTCCTCTCTTTATTTCTAATTCTTATTTCTTCTTTCTGCCTCTCTTGATTCATTTCTCACTGTCATGCTCTGTGACTATTGTCTGCCATGACACACCAAACACCATTTCAATAATGAAATAATTTATAAAGCACTTGATTTTATGTAGTTCGGAAACCTCTGAATCCAGGGTATAACTTAACATACATTGTATGAAGAAAGATAGGGACATGGTTATATATACATCGATAGTTGTACAAAATAGCATGTCTAGGATATATTGTTACACATATTTTACACATATTTCATGCACACCACATATGCATAATGCATTAAATAATTTGACTGTTCTACCCATCATTGTGAACAGACATAAATACAAGCTCATATACTGGTATACAATTATATGAAATTATACTTGCAACTCTGATATAGCCAGCCCATTGCATAATTAAATAAATGAATAAGTAAATAAAATTAAATTAAAGATATTTGCTAAAATGCCTCAATAAACTCTTAGAAATTTGATATATTATGCTATGTCATAACACCTATTTCATACATTTGTGGTTACATGTGACAATGTGAAAGTAATAACTTGTCAGAAAAACCACAGCCTTCTTTTTTATGCTTTGCAAAGAAAAGTGAAGTTCATTTTTTTTTCTAATTGAAAGTAGTGCAGTGAATGACTAAACACATAGCCATTGAAATTTAGTTATGCGGCTTTACATTTTCAATTTAAAATTCTCTACCCATATTGAGATCAACTGTGCCTCTCATTTTCTTGAGTGGAAGAGAGATATCAGGGAAAAAAAGAACTCAAGTACTGAGCCCTATTAAACTGAGTACACCTTTTATCAAAAATGAGTATTTCTTTCTTTCTGCCTAGTATTACTGTTTACTTATGACTTATTTTATTGTAAATGTTTTTTTCTCTATGTGATTACATTACCTTGGTATTTTGATTTTCTTTCATTAACGCAAAGAATGTAAAACATAATTAACACCCATTCTTCATCATCATCATCATCATCGTTTAACGTCCGCCTTCCATGCTAGCATGGGTTGGACGATTTGACTGAGGACTGGTGAAACCGGATGGCAACACCAGGCTCCAATCTAATTTGGCAGAGTTTCTACAGCTGGATGCCCTTCCTAACGCCAACCACTCAGAGAGTGTAGTGGGTGCTTTTACGTGTCACCCACACGATAACGGCCATGCTCGAAATGGTGTCTTTTATGTGCCACCCACACAAGAGCCAGTCCAGGGGCACGGACTATGTCCATAACCTCTTATGCAATCAACTCTTCCCTGCTCCTCACAGAAAAACCAATATCTTATTGAGTCGAGCCTGTCTCTACTAGCCAGGCCACTCAGTATTCAGACTTCACTCTGAAAGTGGTGTCTGTGCAAACTAGCACTTACACTCACTTATCTGACCTGGATATCAGCAATAAAGACTTCCTTACTCTAGTGCAAAATTTTCCCTTACTCACCGCCTAAATTCATTTTTGTTTCTGAGCAGAACAAAATATAATTTTTTCAGACTCCTTATTAATTTATCAAATGAGTTTATGGATATGCATTTGTGTGTATGTATTTATATATCTGCATATGTATATATGCTTATATGTGCATGTAAAGTGGCTGGCATTAGAAAGGACAAGTACTTGTAGAAACCATGTCAAAGCTGTAGACCGTGTGATTCTTCTCTCTCTCCCTCTCTTTCTTTCTCTCCCTCTCCCTCTCCCTCTCTCTCTCTCACACACACACACAAATACATGTTACTGAAATGTGTAAGATTCGGTCATCTGTAGGAAAAACTTAGTGTTAATACTATTTTAGCATGTGTGTTAGTATATGCATGTGTGAATGATCAGTGAGTGGAAAAACTAAACAGTGTCTGATATTGGCTAGACTAGTTGTAGGTCCTAACAGCTAATTAACTGAGATCTTGGCTATAGTGTGAGGTGGGAATGGGTCAGGAGTGCTCAATGAAACAAAAATAAAGAAAAAATAACAAAAGCAGACTATTATATAACATCAACAATAGTAACAAGGGCAATAACAGTAACCACAGCAACAATAACAACAACAACAGTGACAATAAAATCAGCAGTAGTAACATCTGGCTGGTCATTAACTTAGTTTATGAGATTTAACAGTCAGAGCATTGGCCAACCGAAACCTAATCTCCTGCAGCAACAACAGCACATACACACACAAACACTCTCTCTCTCTCTCTCTCTTTCTCTTTCTCTTGCTCACTTTCTCACTCTCACTCATTCACTCATAGATATTATTTTAGTTTTTTACTTGTTTCATTCATTGAACTTCAGCCAAACTTGTAGAACATGCCTTCAGTATTCTCTCCAGTAATAATTTTAGTCTGCTATTTTATTGATCTCTATTTGTCAAACTGATATGTTATAGAATATAGCCAACACCCCCTGACTGGTTCTCATGCTGGTGGCACGTAAAAAGCACCATTCGAATGTGGTCAATGCCAGTACCTCCTGATTGGTCCCCGTGCCGATGGCACATAAAAAGCACTATCGAAATGTGATCGACGCCAGGCCTGCCTGACTGGCTCATGTGTTGGTGGCATGTAAAAAAGCACCCACTACACTCTCAAAGTGGTTGGTGTTAGAAAGGGCATCCAGCTGTAGAAACTTTGCTAGATCAGGTTGGAACCTGGTGCAGCTGCTGGCTCTCCAGACCTCCGTCAAACCATCCAACCCATGCCTGCATGGAAAACGGACGTTAAATGATGATGATGGTTTTGTTTTGACTTGTGTAAATGTAAACACAGACAAGAAATAGGTCTTAGTGTAGTTTCTCTCTACCAAATTTACTGTCAAACACTGGTCAACAATGTGTAAAGTTAGTTTATGTGTGGTCGTATGTTCTTGAAATTACAACCAAATCTCCTTCAAATCACAGACATGAAGGACATATTGAATAATGAAGTTACAAGCCGAAAATGTATTTAATTTTGGCTGACATCCGTTTTTAATTGTATTTCTTTATTTCTTTATATATTGTTTACTCATTGGTATTCCATTGTTGGGGCGGAGGAAGCAGAGAAATCTCATGCTCAAAAGACAAAAAAAAAAAATAGAAAAAAATTGTGAGGAGGCTCTTAAAGAAATTAGAAAGAAATTGTGTTGTACCTGAAAGACTGGATGAATTTCATACTTTTTCAAGGGATTATAACTTAAGAGAAAAAGTAAACAATCACAAACTCAGGTCAGTAATAGTGTTGGTGTTTGTTCCTTCTCGAGCCATGCCTGGCTCATAAGGGCTGGTTTCCTGGTTTCATTGGCATATAGGTTCTCCACCTGGATGGGACAGTGGTCCATCACATATGAGCTGCTAGATGCTGGAGGAAAGAGTGAGAGAAAGTTGTGGCGAGAGACTCTAACCACTAGGCTATGTGCCTCCATTGGTCAGTAATAATACAGAACTCTTATGCAGAAATTTTGAAACAATCATTCAGACAAGGCTAACACAAGATGATTTAGCATCTACTAATGCATCTGGAAATATTCTTAGAGCTACTGTCTTTATAAAGAAAAAAATGGATTATACAAGAAATATAAACTTTATCTTAAAGAAATTCACCGTTTGGAATATACTGAGAAATCAAACCAAAATGGAAGTCTATAGATATTGGTCAACCTCAACTCTATGGCTTGCACCAAGGAAGTTACATCTTAGAATTATAAATGAAGCACCAGAATATCAGGAAAAGAAAAACTATACCAAAAATTGTAGCTTTATAAAATGAATAAAAGAAATGGGATTAACAAAACCTGTGAGCAGATGCAAAGGAAGAGAAATACAAAGAAAGTGATGAGAAAATTAGAACTGAAATTTCCTCCCAACAAACGTATGAGAAATTATGAAGGCAACAATGCAAGAACAAAGAGGTGAAAATTGATTTTTAACCTATGATGATGAACTTATAAACAAATACACTTTGAGAAGTCTATTCTTAAAGATTAACAACAGTATGGAAAATTATTCGGAAACTATTCAACAAATACAATGCCATGGTCTAATTACCAAAGAAAATTTCAAAATAAGCTACAGTTAGACTTGCAGAACAATCGTTTTAAGAAAAAGATAATGACAAATCTTTAGTTAAAAACAAAAATTAATATTGATATAAAAAAAAAATGTAGCCATTGAGGAATTTTGGAACATATTTCAACAATTCCAACTGGAACAACAGAAACAAGACAACAAAATCCAAATGTACCAGAAACAATGGACACATTTGATTGATTTAGAATTAGACAAAGATATTGTTATAAAAGAAGTTGATAACAAAAGTTCTGTTGTTAGGGACACAACTATTATACAAATATTGTACTGAATTTTCTATGGGACAGTACACTTATGAGAAAGCCACAATCTACTTTCTCACATTTGTATCAAAACTTTTAAACAGATAATGAATTAGATTTTGTTACAAATGTTAAATAGGAAAGGGTATCATCTATGGGTTACCAAAATAAACAAAAATAAATTCATCATTGAATCATGTGAAAAATATAAGGACTAGTTTATTTTAATATGCCATCATTTAATATTCTGAAATTTAGACACATTGCAGTGCACTTGATATGCAAGATACATGATTTAAATACTTTTCTAGACATTTTGTTGAAACCTTTCCTGAAACAAATGCAAAGCTTTATAAGAGATCTTAGCATGTTTAGCTATCTAGTATATGAAAATATTTCTGTTACTTTGTTTGATGTTATAAACTTATATAATAATATTCCACACAATTACAGAATCAAAGCTATTAAATCTGGCTTGGTTCAGTTACTTATGAATTACCAAACTATATTGATAAGAATTCTATTATAGATTGACTTCAATTCATTTTAGAAAATCACTACTACATATTCAGTGAGGCAGCTTACCTACAAAGAGCCAGGTACATCCGTAGGTAGCAAAGATTTGTTGACTTATGAGAACCTAGTTTTGTGATCTTGTGAATTAAAGTATCCATGAATGAATCCTCACACATATTTTTAAAAAGATTTCAGTAGTTATTTGAAAGAAGGATTGAAATGATACCTGGATGACTACTTCTAGTTATTCAATCATCTGAGCTACCAACACACTAATGGTTCCATCTAATGAGCATCATTTGTTTCTTTCGCTAAAATGTTATACCTTGAGATTGAGAACAGGAATTCACAACAGTATGCACTGCAATATACAAGCACAAACTTATTTCAGCAATACTATACAACAAATGATATATACCCACTGTAGTATATACATATATAATGTAATCTATTCTTTATACATTGCAACATGCAAGCCAATTACTTAGCTCCCATTATCAGCTAAGGATCTTAATTGCCAGCTGTAGCTCTATATTATCTTTAAACATATCTATTCCATTTAATGTATGCAAAAGACTGTAAATAATGAGTGGGACATATTGGTTTTATCTTTCAGGACAACCTCCTTTTGTTTATAATTTCTATTTTCTCTTTGGAGTTGCAGTTGGTCGGGATAGATGACATTTTCATTTGTCATGCCTTTTCCATATTCTGGAATGCTTTTGCACCCCTGCTCATTGACAAAATAAATTCATTCAGATGGTTAGCAACAACTTCCTCACCAACTTGCTTTAACTGCTTGGCCATATATATGTGGTTTCCTCCTTCTGCCTCCTCTTCCTCCTCCTCCTCCTCCTCCTCCTTCTTCTTCTTTTGTTTCTGAACTAACTGACTACTCTTCAAAATCCCACGCTAATGACACTACTAAATTTTTCCTGACAAAAACTGCAACTTCTGGAAGCTTTTCCGTAGCATGTTTTCCACTTGACACTGGCCAGTAGATGTTTAAGCTAAGTATCAGCACATCCCCTCCTCTTTTCACCAACTTATAAAAATGAATTTTTTGATTTTACTCTCTCAGACCAAATTGTTATTAAATGAAGGACCAGTGAAAAACTAACAGTTATTAACACTTATAATGTCTCACAAGTGAATTCAATGAGCCTAGCTTCAATGTTATGATAGTGTATGCATAACAACACATACTATGTTCTGTTATTAGTTTCAATCAGTGAATTATCACCATGCTAGAGCCCCACCTTTGCTGGTTTTAGCCAATAATATTTCAGCTTAGGAGCTAAAATAAAACAAACTTATACTTGAACATGTGACTGGGAAGCAAATTGGGTTAACCTAGCAAAAACCAAAGTCTTAGTAAGTAGGAAGGCTGTCAAATCACAACCCATTTCAGGTAGATAGCCCTGCTCAATCTGTAGAAAAGGCGTGGGTAGAAACTCCATACGATGTACCTGTTGTAAGCTATGGACACATACAAGGTGCAGTAATATCAAAGGAAGATTAACTCGAAAAATAGTTTTTGTGTATGGCAGATGCACAGGGGCATCTGAAGATGTACAGAAAACAGATTCCATCACATGCCAGGAGAAGAAACTAGTAGTTAATAGCTTTCACTACCTAGGCGATCAAGTCAGTAGTGGGGGTGGTTGCTCTGAGAGTGTAGTGACTAGAGTAAGAATAGCCTGGGCAAAGTTTAGGGAGCTCCTATCTCTGCTGGCAACTAAGGGCCTCTTGCTTAGGGTAAAAGGTAGACTGTATGATGCATGTGTGCAAACCGCCATGATACATGGCAGTGAAACATGGGCCATGAATGCTGAGGACACATTTGATGTAGTTGGTGATAGGGAGGACATCCAGCCATAAAAACAAAACATATAACACACATGATCACCAGTTTATGAGAGCAACAGCTCCCAATAAGAAATGACTTGTCCGACCAATGCTAGCATAGAAAATGACTGTCAAATGTTGGTGATATTAATACACATACATACACACACACACACACATGCACACGATTTGCTTCCATAAAGTTTCTGTCTACCAAATTTATGCACAAGGCATTAGTTGGCCCAGAGTTGTAGTAGAAGACACTTTCCCAAGGTGCCATGCAGTGGAACTGCACTTAAAACCATACAATTGCAAATTGAGCTTCTTAACCACCCAGCCATATATATATACTGTTGTGTCTGGGGAGAGTCATTTTCTTTTTATGCCTTACAATTTAACACATTCACCGGTAAAATTTCCACTTATTCCTTATTTTCATTTTCCTAAAATTTTTGTTGCGTCTTGCAACGTTTTCAATAGTCTTGACTCTGTCTGTTATTTACACTGCGTTTCTTCAGGAATGCATGAAAAGGTTGTAAGATGCAATGGAAATTTTAGGAAAATAAAAATAGGAATAAGTGGAAATTTTACCGGTGAGTGTGTTAAATTTTAAGGTACAAAAAGAAAATGACTCTCCCCAGACACAACAGAATATGCTTCAACACATGAACTCACATAAAGAATCTTGCAAACCAAATCCAAAAACGAAATATATATATATATATATATATATATACATACATACACACACACATATGTATACATACTTATATATATAAGCTTAGTATGATACTAATATCATTACAGAAACAATCTACCTCCCTTGCTTTTATTGAATGATATCAAACATTGAGCAATGACGGAGGAGGTATGTGAGGCACAACATAGAATGAGACAAGCTTCATCCAATCCATTTAGGATTTTCTTCAAAATGCTGACTTTGACAGGAAGTGAAATGCTAGCCTGAATCCTCATTTTCATTTCATTTACTTCATTTTTTTTTAACATTCTGGCAGGTGTTTCTGTGGAAACTTTTTGTTCATTGTGAGTTTTAATCTATAAAAACAAGATGCACTGTCAGCAAAATATACCCAGCTCATCTGACCCACCTTCTTCCCCTCTATCTCTAAAAGAAAACATCATATAAACAAAAAGAAAATCGATAAAATTATCTATGTCATTGCCAGGATTTTTATTATCATAGTAACACATTTATTATTATTATTATTATTATTATTATTATTATTATTATTATTATGTGTTTTTTTTTTTTACATTTTGAATTCAACTCCTACTGAGGCTAACTTTCCCATTCAGCCTTCCAGAGTCCATAACAAAGTACCACTATGTTAATTTGATCAACTATACCCATCGCCTGAATTTGAAGTTTGATGCCTATCTCAGAAATAACAACAATTTTCATTATCATCAACTCCATCATCATCCTCATCAGACAAAACCTCTATGCAGTTTGCTCAACCCACTAAAAATAGCAAGCAATCTCCTATCCCAACCTTCCAGTTTTTAGGGGAAAAAATGAATTTTTTGATTAGATAATGTAGACCTGGTTGCATAGTGCTTAGCCAAACAATATGATAGTACCAGATAGAATTTTATGATTTTAGATAAACTTGATCAGGGCCTATCTAAGGCTAAACAACATCATCATTTTTGAAAAGTTGCACGTCATACATAAATATTGCAACTATGGGGAATTTATGAAAATGGCAGCCAAATCACTTTCAAATTACGTTTCGCCTTCTTGAAAAAGAACGATACATTGGATAATGTAGTTCCAGATTCCTATCCATGCAAAAATAGAAACACAAGCAAGTTTCTACCTAGACCATAAACTTGTTTCATCCATCTTACTATCAGAGATGAAATTGGAAATTCTGGCTCATAAGCCTAAGGGGCTGACAAAACAACAAACATATGCATTAAAAAAAATTAAGCTTGAATGCATTACTGCATTTATAAAGATATCCAACTATAGTACCAACGTTAACAAATCTTGAAAATCTGAAAACTGGGCAAAATTACTATTCTTAAAGCTGAACAAAAAAGCCTATCCTCAGCAATATCATAGAGACTCATCACTAGGGCTGACTGGTGTTACACAACATCAATATTAACCAGCAAATTGGCAGAATTGTTAGTACACTGAGTAAAATGCTTCGTAGCATTTCATGTCTTTATGTCCTGAGTTCTAATTCCACTAAGGTTGACTTTGCCTTTCATCCTTTTGGGACCAATAAACTAAGTACCAGTTGAGTACTGGGGTCAATGTAATCGACTTACCCCTCCCCCGAAATTGCTGGCCTTGTGCCAAAATTTGAAACCAATATTAACCAGTTTTTTCTATAGATACAAAATTAATTTGAGAAAACTAGTTATGGTATAGGCGCAGGAATGACTGTGTGGTAAGTAGCTTGCTTACCAACCACATGGTTCTGGGTTCATTCCCACTGCGTGGCACCTTGGGCAAGTGTCTTCTACTATAGCCTCGGGCCGACCAAAGCCTTGTGAGTGTATTTGGTAGACAGAAACTGAAAGAAGCCTGTCGTATATATGTATATATATATATATATATGTATGTTGTGTGTTTGTGTTTGTCCCCCCAACATCGCTTGACAACCGATGCTGGTGTGTTTACGTCCCCGTAACTTAGCAGTTCGGCAAAAAGAGGCCGATAGAATAAGTACTAGGCTTACAAAGAATAAGTCCTGGGGTTGATTTACTCGACTAAAGGCGGTGCTCCAGCATGGCCACAGTCAAATGACTGAAACGAGTAAAAGAGAGAAAAGAGTATGGTCTAAATAAGCAAACATCATTTAGTTAAGTTTGTATACCGAAGAAAACTGATGCTGCAGAATTACCGTTCTTCTGATAGTGTGTCAGCTACAAGACATCTGTATTCTCTTTTGAAAACAAGGTAGAACTTACATTTTCTCTATCCTTGTCATCTAGCTTGACATGGAATCATTTCTAACACTTCACCATCACTGAGCTGCTGCCATTTATGATGTGTGTGTCTGTCTCACTCTCCTCTCTACCACTTCCTTCCACCATTACTGTTCAAATGTAGTAGTAAGTGGATTTTGAAATTTAGATTTCAGATATTTCAAACTGAAAACATAGTGTTTAACATTCTAAGAGAAAAGGTCAGGTCCAGCTTAAGTATCTCTTTAGTTTCTTTGTTGTTGTTGTTGTTGTTGTTGTCACTATTGTTGTTTATGCTGCTGATCCTTTTGTAGATGAATTGAAAACAACTTCGAATCTAAATCATGTTTTTGGTGGCCATCTTCTTTCTACAGTGAAACAGCTTCCTAATTTGATTATTATTATTATTATTATTATTATTATTAATAATAATTATAATAATAACAAATGCCTTATTTTGGCACAGGGCCAGCAATTTTGAGGGGGGAGAAGTCGATTTCATTGATCTCAGTGCTCAACTGGTACTCATTTTTTCAACCCCTAAAGGGTACTTATTTTATCAACCCCCTAAAGATAAAGTTGACCTTGGTAGAATTTGAACTTAAATCATTACAGCATTCCAGATGCCAATTTGGTGTCATTTGACACAGGACGCAGCTCTGTCAAAGGGATAAACTGTGATAGCATACCTAACCAAAGACAACTGCTTGTGCTCAGTGCCCAGAAGTTTCTGCAATTGCTGCAGTCTCTGTGTATAGGGTATTGGTGCCACATTGACTACCAGGCTAATGGAATGCTTCCCTTTCACAAGAAGTAAAAGAGCTGATGTTCCAATCTGATCAGGCACAACCTGGTGCAAGGTACAACATTCAGGTGATAATATATGACAAAAGTGATTATGTGCTTTCTACCTATTACCAACCTTGCAGCAATGACTTCCTCTCAGCTTATTTCTGAGTGAGACTGGCCATCTTGCTTATCATTTCATTCTAGTTCCTATCTACCCTGAACCTTTGAGTTATCTAGACTTCTAGCAATGTAAGTAGCTTATTGATCATACAGCTCAAAACACTCTCTGGGATAGGCTGCAACTCAGAAAATTCTCGAGCTTAATTTTTGCTTCATTCATTACCTCATATTCATATAGAATTGTGCTAACTACCTTAATTTCTATGATGTTTGACACTGTTATGCTGACATCATCTGCATATGCTAATTACACTTCTCCTTCATCCCATTTTGGATGGGTTACCATTCAGTGGTTCAAGAGTCAGTACATACAGGTGTGAGAGACAAACCTTTGACAGACTGATTATGTAATTCAAAATATCATCATTAGTAACTAATTATTTACATTTGACATGATATTTTTCCTCATCTTGTTTGTCATTAACACAACGTTTCAGCTGATATATCCTCCAGCCTTCATCAGGTGTCTTGGGGGAAATTTCGAACTTGGGTTCTCATTCCTAAGGTATTGTTTAATGTTATTATTATTATTATTATTATTATTATTATTCAGGTCACTGCCTGGAATCGAACTCGGAATCTTGGGGTTAGTAGCCTGCGCTTTTAACCACTACCCTATATGCCCGTGAGCATACTAACCCCAAGATTCCAAGTTCAATTCCAGGCAGTGACCTGAATAATAATAATAATAATAATAATAATAATAACAATAACATCGAACAACACCTTAGGAATGAGAACCCAGGTTCGAAATTTCCCCAAGACACCTGTCGAAGGTTTGGAGGGTACATCAGCCGAAACGTTGTATTAATGGCAAACAAGATGAAGAAAAATATCTGTCAAATGTAAATAATGTACATAATTCCTCATCTCTTAAATATAGAAATGTAGTAACTAATTAGTCTGGTCACAGAACAGACGCAGCTGTACATTGAAGCCTAGCCTGAACATTGTAAGCAATTTTGTAAATGATGATTGCAACAATGAGTATAATGATTTTAAATTTGGTGATAACATTGACAAGGGCAGAAGCAGTGATTATAAATAATTATGAGATGATAATAATTGCAACAGTTTGACATCATTATCACTACCATCATCATTATTCTCATCTTTGTGATCATCTTAATAGGAACTAAAAGTGTTGCTTTTTAAGAAGAAACTAAAAGCTGTGTAGATGAAGGAGGCTTGTCATCATTATTTTTGATACTTAATGAAAGTTATGGTGCATTAGATACTGCTTGTGATAACATCAACTTCACTAATATTGGTATTGGCTGATGATGACGATGGCAGTGATGATGTTGATTCCTCTCACTGACAGAAGACCACATATTTATTGAAGAAGGGTTTTGATCAATTAAATCAGCCTTAGTCCATGCTTAATATTTTTCTTGACAAAAAGCAAAGTTTGTCCTGGCTGGATATTGAATTTCAAATGTTCTATTCCAAGAATTCCCTACTCTCAAACCAACAAGAGTGGTCCCTACTTAGTCACTTAACCTTCTAGAAATAATAGCCAAATCTTTCTTAAAAGACATTGAATAAAGTTGTACTAGATACACTGTGGAAGAAGAAAAAACAGGGATGTGAATGATTGTGTTGACTGTTCAGTAGGGCTGACCTGAAGCTAAACAATACCTAATTTGCAGTATCTGGTGAGAAAAATAGATAATGATAATAAGTTGCTAATTCTGCTTTTAGTCAAAGACGTGTCACTTATTTTTAGACTGTAATTATTCTCAGTGTATGTTTTATCGTATTTTCATATTTATATAGTTTAATGTGTATCAGTTGATGTAATTACTTGAATATCTAACCAGTTTCCAGAGTTGTTGGCTCTGATACCGTGTTGTTGTTTAACATTATCTACCAAGTACAATCATCAAATTGCACTCAGCCTTTTCAGAAAAGTCATTCTGGAGATTCTCCATATTTGCATAACTTGCTTACAGTAGAGGCCAAATTTCCATCAACAAACTCCCTACAAGTGAGAGTAGATGTTTTAAGCCTTAAACTTGGAATTTTATATTTCTCAATAAAGATCAGATGATTAGGGAGAAAAGTGCATTACCTCAAGGGGTACCTTTGGTGTAATGATGTTTGATCAAATTTAGCTAACAATGAGAGTTTATACAGAAGTTCTTCAACAGTTCCTATCTATTCTCAATGTCTCCAGATGTATAGAGAAGATGGAACATGGCACTATTTTGTGATTTTTAGAAACACAGTCAAAAATTAGACAAAAACTACATAAGATTCACAAGAGTAAATGAATTCAGTGGGTAAATATAAACATTAAAAATCCAAGAAAAAGCATGTGCTTGACAAGTTTGTTAGGTTTCATTCTGCTTTGGTATAGTCAGGACCATGTATGGTCTCTGAGGTAACTTCTAAATACATGCAGTTTGTCAGAATTAACCAGCTAGTGCTGCTTATTGGACAATAGGTGTATGAGAATAATTACATTGCTCTCTATATAGTATACAAATTATATGATGTGTGTGTGTGGCAGATTTGCAGGTACAATAATAAACACTTGGAATGTACAGAAAATACACTCCCTCATATGTCTGGGGGGATCCTTAGGAATAGTAGTTTCCATTATCTAGTCAACCATGCCAAAACAGACAATTAGAGCTTTCTCATAGTTTACCTTCTTATAAGAATGGGGTTCTTACAAGAACTAGGGGGTCCTTCAATCACAGTGGTTCACATGCTAGTAAATCCATAGCTGGAGCCTTGACTGATGTTACTACTCAGAGTAGTCCTAAAGACAATAGTGGTTAAGAGGTGTGTGTATACATATATATTTATGTGTTTACCTCTATGAAATAAGAACTCTCCAACTCAGAGTTTCACATACAGGAATATTGAATAAATATCAGACAATAAAAACATAACTGCCTTACACAAACATTAGCATCTTATATGTATTGTTATTTTCAATGGTCTTTGAAGATTCTAGTAGTATTAGCAATGTCACCATAATTAGCAATTTTACATCTGAGTTTCCATATTGTTGGTTGTGTCATCACAGTCTGAGCCAGTTATTTGAGTCACTGATTTTGTGTGTGTTTGGGGACAATATCTCGCTTGTATACTTCATGTTTAGCATATACCCATTGGTGGATGCGCTTCCTATTCACTTTACATGTTTAAATGTTTGTGCTCCATTACCAGTGGTATTAGTGTCATGGTCTGTTAATAATCTATGGGGTTTTCCAACAGTCATATAAATATCCCAAGAGCATTGTTCATACTTCTGTTAAAATGTCATCACAGATTATCAATAGAGATAACACCATGGTCTTCTGCGCAAAGTAACTATTCTAAAGGAGATAATATTAAAGCATAGGTAAATAAGTTTATTTTTTATTAAACATAACTAGTCTGGGAGCTATTTGATCTCACTGCATATATATATACAGACACATACAGTATGTATCAATATATGTTTGTTAACATATATGAGTAGTTTTATTAGATGGACACTGAAAGAAGCCTGTCATATATATGTGTGCGGTATGTGTGTCATCATCATCATCATCATCGTTTAACGTCCGCTTTCCATGCTAGCATGGGTTGGACGATTTGACTGAGGACTGGTGAAACCGGATGGCAACACCAGGCTCCAGTCTGATTTGGCAGAGTTTCTACAGCTGGATGCCCTTCCTAACGCCAACCACTCAGAGAGTGTAGTGGGTGCTTTTACGTG
>NC_068982.1:175595158-175597578 GCF_001194135.2 Octopus bimaculoides | reverse complement strand
CTATAGCCAACACTGCCAGATATTTTGAGCATCTCTGCAGTGATTCCTGATGGGCCGGGGGCTTTCCCGGTCTTCATACTCTTAATTGCTTTATCTACCCTGGTACTATCAACTCGGATAGCTGGTCCCTCTATTGGGTCGACATACGGCAGGCTCTCTTTCTCCCATTCATTCTCTTTATTAAGCAATCTATCGTAGTGGCATCTCCAGACCTCTTTCTTTGCATTCTCATTTAATGCAAGCGTACCATCATCCATGCGAACACATTTCTCTCCTACAACATCACTATTCTCTCTCCTACACTGTCTTGCAACACGAAATACCTTGAGTATGTGTTTATATATTTTGAAGTATTATGAGCAGCAAGTGGTGATACAGTTATTATTTCTCCTGCCAACAAATCATCCACTGGCCTTGCATTTTTCAAAGTTGTATGAAATATGAGATCCCTTGGAAAAAAAGGGAAGGCTTAGTGACAGAAAGATTGTCTGGCTGTACAACAATGCCTTAATAACACATTCTGTATCTAACCCATGCTAGCTTGAAAAAAACAGATGTGAATATGAACAACAAAATGAATTATATATGTGTCTGTATACACACATGCATATACACACTCATAATATGTATAAACGTGTGTTGTGTGCACAAACACACACACACACATATACTCATTTATGCATACACACATTCGTTTGTGTGTGTGTGTGTGTGAGAGAGTGTGTGTGTGTGAGAGTGTGTGTGTGTGTGCATATGTAAATTATGAAAGTTATTTATGCACATGAATCTAGAGCAGAAAAAGTAAACAGGTTCTTAGTTGGTATGTCGCATGATGGATACAAGGTACTTGTCCCATGGGACCACTAGTTTATTTTATTTTGTCCTTGACTAGGTACTCATGTCTTATAAGTTACACATTTAAAATCTTAATTTGTGCATTTAACTTGTTATTATATTTATGTTCATGCGTGTTTCCATGCATAGATGTGTGTTCATACATGTGTATGTATACATATACTTATACCTGTGTATATGTATATGAACCTGTATGTGTGCATGTGTGTATGTACCCTTAGTTGTTTCTTTGTTGACAAATAATAGTGTCACTGACTTGTCTTCTTATGAAAAGTGTTGTCAATCAATGGGTTTATTCACCTCACTAACTTCTAGAGAAAACCAGTGGGAATGAACCAACATCTGGTTGACACCCTGATAAGAATTTGAACTGAGAGAGAAAGAGTATAAGAAAATAGCAACAAATGTTTACACAGAAACACAAAGATATATGCAAACTATTAAATGTATACATATTTAAAAACTGTATGTATATGTGTATCTCCCCCACCCCCTCTCTTAATATAGATATAAATTCAACTGAAATAAAGTCTGGAGTGTGGGTGAAGGTGCATAAATAGAAACACTGCTTAAGTTTCTGCCTCATCAGAGTGAATCTCAGTACTCAGATAATCTGGTAGGCATTTTGTTTTATGTGAGATACTTCTCATCCTTTACACATGCTCCTCACTCAGTTAAATTGGGGACCATGAGACTGGTTGTACAGGGTCAAATGCATGTAGAATCTGATCTGTCCCTATTCCTCATGTACATATATATAAACACAAGAATTTATTTTCTCCTTCATTTTTATTAATATCAAAACTCATTGCAATATTTCTGTCAGTTATTTCTCTTTATGATGATTCAATATTTTTTCTTCCAGTTCATTTGCTGGTATTTCTGTCCAGGAATCTCTTCAGGCTGTTACAAACTGGGTAAGTAATTTTTTTTCATCTTTAGTTAATGTTTCTTTTTGCAGATATTGTTACATTTTGAGATCAAATATCACTGATGCAAACTTCGGCTTTTATCATTCCATACTTAATAAAATGATAAAACAAGTACCAATCTAGTACTGGGGGTCATTTGTTTTTGTTTTTTCTTGTGGTTTAGTCAAAGGAAGAAGTGTAACTATGACTTATGAATTGGTGAAAAAAGATGAGATGAGAATCTGGTTCTACAGTTACTACTAATCACTACTTTAATCCCTGTATGTAGTCCATCTAAATGTCAGTGGTCACATGTAAGCATGCCAATAAAGAGAACATTCTTATGCAAGAAGTCAAGTACTTATCTTATCTGACAGCAAGCAGCCACCTGTTAACACTTCCTCTAAAACAAAAAAAAAAAACAAACTGACTCTACTGAATAGAATATGCAGTAGGAAATGCATCAAGATGATAGCAAGCTACTTTCAGATGTGCTCTGAATGCTTACTGCAGAGCATACTCTTCTAAAGGTTTCCAAACCAGGTTATGGTGTTAAATCAAACAGTGGACTAAGTCTTATATATCATTATTGGTATTTTTATGCTAACATTTCAGGTCAGTATTCTTTTCTGCTCTAGGCACAAGACCTGAAAT
>NC_068982.1:175593770-175595023 GCF_001194135.2 Octopus bimaculoides | reverse complement strand
TTAATTTATCGACCCTGAAAGGATGAAAGGCAAAGTCGACCTCGGTGGATTTCAGGTCAGTATTGACTGAATGAAGCCCAGTGATTCGCTGATAGTTATATTAACATCCAAGGCAAATTCATTCCTTTATGAGAATTAAACTGTTTTCCTAATACATAGTAGACAAGAGACAAATACCAAAATGAACTGCTATCAGTTCTTAAAAGTTAGGTGAACTGATACATTGTAGAATAAAGTTCTTTCACTCGGAAACTCAGTGAGATTCCTGATTTGAACTCTGGGACATTTCACCTCTTGATAGTAGGTTGCATATAGGAAGAGGTGCCATACATATCTGATGTATTATGCCTCTTCCCATGAGGAACCTTCTGAGTGGTTGCCCAACCTGTTAAAACTAGCAGCTAAATATCCTTCAAATCATACACTACAAGCTTAAAGAAGAAAGCACACACTGGATAGTATAGTTTTAGAAAGACTTTCTGAAGGTATTTCAAATGTCTGCTGGATCAGAATAGACATGGAACTTAATAATAGTAGCAATATACTATACTGACTGCCAGTGTAGTTAGTATAGGTTAAGTATACATCTATATAGTATAAGTTAAGTATACATCTATATAGTATAAG
Source organism: Octopus bimaculoides (assembly GCF_001194135.2). Lineage (NCBI taxonomy): Eukaryota > Metazoa > Mollusca > Cephalopoda > Octopoda > Octopodidae > Octopus > Octopus bimaculoides. Next base: position 175,594,396 of record NC_068982.1, on the reverse strand, counting down.
TTAAGTATATCAGTATAAGCCATAAAATGGCTCCTTTAGCAGTTCTCTACTGTATTTAAAATGCAGTAAAGGTAGGTAGAGAGGAAATCAATGTTATTATGAGACTTGTATGTAAGGGTAGCTTGCACTACAAATGAATAGGACAGGTTTAGCTTTAAAACATCAATAAAATATCTTGTGTGTACCATACTTTAAGCAGTAGCCTTTGTTATAATATCTTTATTCAAGTAAAGTGAACTTGGCTTAACTCCTAACTAATAACAATCACAATTTATCATAGTAGTTTTCATTTTGCCTGCTTCAGTTTACAGACTCTTTGGGAAATATTATCCATATTCAATTATTGTTTTATCTTGGTGGGAATTTATCACTCATCAAATTTAGCTCATGAAACCAGTTCTTAAAAAACAGTTTCAGAGGCATTGTACACCTATTATGTATTAATTTTATAAATCTTACTAATGATCTTATGGTGTCTTCAAAGCATTTCAAAAATAACAAGATTGCTTGGCATACCTCAGGCTGAAAAGAAAAAACACTTTTAGAAAGTGGATGATTTAAAATACATACATACATACATACATACATATATATATATATATATATATATATATATATATATATAT
>NC_068982.1:175592154-175593335 GCF_001194135.2 Octopus bimaculoides | reverse complement strand
GGGTGCGGTGAATAAATTGTTGTCAAGATTATGCAAAAATGAAAATAACACTGACGTCTCATTTTAGTAGATATATTTACCAAAATTACATAAAAATATCTTGAAATACTAAAGAGAAAATTTATTTAATAAAATCACCATTGGCTTCAACCACGACCTCCAGACAATTTCAGAATCTCCTGCAACTCTCCTGGATGGTTTCCTTGTTTAAGCTGGTGAATGCTGCCATAATCCTTGCCTTCAGTTCATCTTTGGTGTTACAAGGAGTTTTGTTGGTCTCTCGCTCAACTAGGGTTGCAGTCTGGGGAGTTAGGTGGCCAGATGTTAGGGGTGATGTAGTCACAGAAATTGTCTGACAGCCATGACTGGGTACTCCTGCTAGTGTAGCATGGTGTATAGGAAGATGAATTGAGGCATAACGTTGTCATCATTAGTGATCACTCCAAACACCATGATGTTAACTGAATGTTTGATTTTTATCACAGTACATGTTCTTAGATTGCACTGTCCTCAGATTGACACCCAAACACTCTGAAATGTTCGTATTGGAGCTTCAGCTTGAATGCCAAGCAGTACAGCTTGTCGGTTGCAAATTTCTGACAGAATGAATTGCGTCATGATGTTGGTTTTCTTACAGATGGTGCCCAGCTGACCCTACTGTGTAGTCGACAAAATCAAAAACAAACAATGTACATGCCTGAAATTAAAAATATAAAATGGTGACAATTTACCCATTGCACCCTGTACATATGCATTTAAACATATAATATATATGTATATATAAGTGAAGAAGAGAGTTACTGTAATTAAACTTATTCCATTGTTTACAAATGTTTCCACAACATGTGGGTGACAAATCAGATATCAAGCATGAATACAAGAATCTGAACAATGATATAATCATGTCCACTATATAATGCATATTACATTATGACCTCCACAGTCATTTAGTAATAACCGAATGAACAGATATATTATGAATGGATATAATACAGGCACAAATTGATTATTTCACTTATATGCATATGTGTGTGTTGTGCATGTGTATATATATAATTAATTCAAAAAACAGAATTGCATGAAGAAAACACAGATAGCTTTTACCTCTATTGGCAACAAAAGCTCTCTCTCTCTCTCTCTCTCTCTCTCTCTCTCTCTCTCTCTCTCTCTCTCTCTCTCTC
>NC_068982.1:175589691-175592075 GCF_001194135.2 Octopus bimaculoides | reverse complement strand
TCTCTCTCTCTCTCTCTCTCTCTCTCTCTCTCTCTCTCTGTGAATGAAAGGAAGATTGTGTGATATTTGTGTATGCACTGTAATGCTGGGCAGTTTTCAGATGTGGGCCCTAGATGCAGAGGGCATAGAAAGACTAGAGAGCAATGAAACTAGTATGCTCCATTGGACTTGCAATGTCATTGTGCATGTACAGCAAATACACTTGTAGCTACTTGGCTATCATTAGTACTGGATACGACAAAAGAGAGACAACTGTGAGAGGACTTTAGAAACTGTTCTAGAAACTGTGTGCAATCAGCTCCCAAGCTTAAATAAATTATAAGGTGCCATGCAGTGAGACTGAACCTGAAACCATATGGTCATGAAGCAAAGTTTTTCACCACACAGCTATACTTGTACCTATATATGTGTGTGTGTGTTTGGAATGTAGGTGGATTTTGGGCATATGGATTGATGGATAGATGGATAAGTAACATTTATCAGTGCACTGTTGGTGTTTTAATACCTGTTGCCTGAAGGAATTTTCTCCATGGCAAATCAGTTAAAATGGCCTTTTAGCAGATCAGGTACGTTACAAACATACATGAACTGATTTAAAAGTTTGTTTATTTCACAACACTGTGTCATGTGCATACTTGGCAAACCTTGATGATGGATTTAGTAGATCAAAACTGAATGAAGGCTGTTATATGTATGTATGTGTGAGTGTGTATGCCTCTATTGCTGTGATTTTACTTAGTTGGACAGGTCTTCTCAAAACAGCAAATTGCCTGTCATCTTGGTCTTTGGTCATTTGTCATCTCTTCTGTGAGGCTTAACATCTGAATATCATTTTCCACCACATTGTCCCACTTCATTCTGGGTCTTCTTCTTTCAAAGGCTCCCTCCACTTTAGAGAATGCCACTTCTGTATGCAATTGTCTTCACCCATATGCATCACAGACTTTTCTCTTGTAAACTACTTCTGATGCCTCTTATACCTAATTTTTCTCTTAACACATTTACACTATGTTGTGCATGCACATTCAGCAGAATACTGGAACATACTAATTTCATTTCCTTCAAGTCCTCACATGTCCTCTGCAGTCACTGCCCATATTTCACTACCATGTATATACACAAGTTTCATATAATCTACTTTCATTCCTTATATAGAAGATATATATATTTATATTAATATTTGTTTTTATGTTATAAGGAAAACAATTTCACATTAATCTAGGGATTACTGCATACTTTTGTAGAATACAAGTTTATTTTCAACCAAGGGTATTATTAAGTCACTTCGAAGTTTCGACCAGTTAAACCATTGCCAGTCCAGCGGTGGCTTAACTGACCAAAACTTCAAACTCACTGTCTACAATATTCTTGTTTAAGAATAAAGCCACACACACACACACACATATATATATGAGAGAGAGAGAGAGAAAGAGAAAAGTGTATTCATTCATGATATATACATATACACTCACAGACATTCATTAACTCTGTTAATACTCTGAATTTTGTGCTTCTAAAAGGCTAAGTATGAAACTAGGACTGACACAAATTTTCATCTTTCAGTAAGTGAAATAATTGACACTCCAGGACATGTTTTGACTAGTTTCTTCCTGTTTCACCATGGATAGACACACACACACACACACACACACACACACACACACACACAAGTGCGCACACACAAATGACAGATAATATCAGTTTGAGTGCAGGTCACACGCATGTGTATACAATATGCACTTTTATGTGCAGTAGGTTATTGAATATCTTTGCAGCTGTCAAACTTGGCAGTGTTGTCTTATTGTAACCTGCGGTTTCCATCTGTGACATTTTTCAGCGCCACTTTCAACTCAGCTTACCTCATGCCTCCTCTCATTGTATCATCTCACTCAATAACAGCTCACACAGTGATAGATGCCTAACACCTCTGTCACATGTTAATAATTATTGCCCTGCATATCGGTGTACAAACTTCCCATTCAGACTTCTCTTGAAGCCGTAAAATTTGTTGGTAATACCCACTTACTCAACTTGTCAAATTCTCACTGTGCACTTCAGATGGATATTTGACTCTCAATGACTCTCTCTCTCTCTCTCTCTCTCTCTGTATATATATATATATATATATATATATATATATGCGAGTAAAAATAAATACAAAAAAAGGTGGATTTTTTTGTATGATTGTGTATAGAGGAATATATTATTTTGCTTAAAAGAGTTCCAACACTGTCTGTTTTTTATGTTTTATTTATATTCCTGCAGAACTAATGTGGGGTATAGAATATGGAATATACAATATATAATATAAAATAAAATAAAAATGGATGGCACCATGAAATAAAGTATTGAATGTAGATGAAATATTGAGTGTTCAATATAAA
>NC_068982.1:175579772-175587592 GCF_001194135.2 Octopus bimaculoides | reverse complement strand
ATTGTATATTATATTATATATTGTATATTCCATATTCTATACCCCACATTAGTTCTGCAGGAATATAAATAAAACATAAAAAACAGACAGTGTTGGAACTCTTTTAAGCAAAATAATATATATATATATATATATATATATATATATTGGTTTATGCATGTGCATATAAACCGAGAACTCTTTATTTATATAATGAAGTGTTTATTTTATGTGTGGGTGCATATATATATATATATATATATATACGGATGGATGGATGTTTATATATTTATAGACAGACATATGTGACACACACACACATATGTATATAAGTTCACTTTGTAGCCATATGGTTTCAGATACCAACCTATTGTGTAACACCTTCAGAAAGAGTCTCCTAGTACAGTCTTGGGTGTCTAATTCCTTGTGAGTGAAATCTAGTTGGTATAAATTGTACAGAATCTTGTCATGTGTGTTTCAGTGTACCTGCATGTGCATGTGTGTGCACACTGTGTATGTGAGTGTTTCTACATATCTTTACATTGTCACCACATGACTGAAACCAGTGACTGTTGACATTTGTTGTAAACAAAATGTCACACCACTCATTTATTTTGATGCATGTGAAGACCAGTGAAATACAAAATACCTTCTTTGAAAGACAGTTGAGAGTTGGCAACAGAGAGGAGATATGGCCATAGTAAACTAACTCAACAACTTTCATCCAATACATGCTAGCATGAACAACAATATACATATGAAAAAATATACATGCAGGTATATTATATCAGATTTTTTAGAATGAAATGTCTGATTTTGAACTGAAAGTTTATTTTACTTTATCTCAACATTTGAGTCTCTTATCTCTGTTTAATCTTTACCTACTGCCTAACCCTAACACTTCTATACTACAACATCTTATAATGAAGGATGTCACATTGGATTGGTTTATATTCAGTACTCATCCCATTTCTTGTCCCATGTCATTCTTATTCGCATTCATCACTCACTTATCACCACTTGCTTTCTCACCATCACTTTATATTGCCATATATTACTCCCCCCCTCTCTCTCACCAGTGTCTCTGCCGGCATTCCCTTTTCCTCCATTGTGCTGTGTTTCTATTCAGTCTCCTTACCAATAACAATCATGTAGCAGCCTATCAATGTTTCTCCTGTCATATTTCATATTTTCTGTCCTTCTCTGTCATCACACTCTGCCATGATAAACTGTAAAGGAATGAGCATTAGGGAGAGTATCCATTTTCTAGAAAGCCTTTCAATTGGAGTGTATGAATGAGATGTGTTAATCTGTCCTATCTAGGGGGACAACAACAGCTCTATATAAGAACTTACTCAGATTGTGATGATGCATCCATTTCATGCCAGCTGGTAAGTGGATGTAAAATTACGATGATGATGATGATGATGATGACGATGATGATGATGAAGATATGTATGTGTGTGTAGCACACACACACACACATCAATCATCTACTTCATAAGGTTCAGATTCTTGAAATAGTTTTCTTGAGATCAGTTTACTTCATCCATAGCAGAGGTATTTATATTGATGTACTTCCTCATGTTGAATTTTGTGCCTGTTCCTAAATTTTCCAATCTAATTAAAAGTTTTTTTTTGTTTTTGTTTTCTTTTTGTTTTTTTGATGCCTTCAAGTGTATTTATTACAAGTATTTTCTACACAAGCTAGTACATATATATATGTACGAGGTGTGATCAATAAGTGTCCGGACTGTTGCCATAGTAATGAAGCTAAAGCACACAAAATAAAGCTGCTTGGTACAGATTGACCTTGACCTCTGCTGTGCATGCACACTAAGTTTTAATGTTCTAGCTCACTTCTGCTGATTACAGCAGTGCTTGGAAGGAAGGTGTGTAGCGTGTGATCATCACATTGACCATGACAGAGAAAGTTGTCATGGTGATACCTGCTCAGAGGCCTACGCAAAGTTGCAGAAAGTGTATGGGGACAAGTGTATGAATCGCACACAAGTGAACAAGTGGGACAGACATTTCCAAGATGGTTGAAAAAATGTCGATATTGACGAACGTTGTGGGAAACCTGAAACCAGCAGAACTGAGAAAAACATCGCAGATGCACATGCAGCTGTGAGGGGAAATCATCGAATCCCCATCCATGAGTTATCAGATGATGTGCAGATTAGTTACGGTTCAGTTCAGTCCATTATCACTGAAGATTTGGGTATGAGACGCGTGTCTGCCAAGTTTGTGCCAAATCTGTTTTCAGCTGACCCAAAAGACACTTGGGTTTCAGTTGCACAAGATTTTGATTGTTTCAAGAACATTGAAAACTTTTTGAAAATTTTGTTTAGGCCTCTGGAGCAGGTATGGCCAAGCTTTCGGCAAAATTTGATACGGATTCTCTGCTCAGCTTTCTCTGTTATGGTCAATACAACAATCACACACTACACACGTTACTTCCAAGCACTGCTGTAAACAGTGGAAGTAAGCTAAAACGTTAAAACTTAGTACGCATGCACAGCCAAAACTCTATCATCATTTTATGCCTCTTCCTCATTTTTGGACAAAGGGCAAGTTTGAAACATTAGACAAATATTTGGTTGATAAAAAGAACAGGTGAATGAGAGAGTAAAATAAAAAGGGTAATATTGAGAGAGAGAGATGGTGGTGAAGATGTGTCAGGACATGCCCTCGAGGGATATTAGGGTGGTACAGAGGTTTGGACTGGAAAGATGGGCAAGATGGAAGTGACTGAGGCAAATAATGGAGTGATATATAGGAGAGGCTTGGGAGAAGGGATGCAGTTGTTGTTGCTCCAGTAGGGGATGGTGGCGAACCCTGCTGTACTCTTTCACCACAACTTTCTCTCACTCTTACTTCCTGTTTCTGTTGTGCCTGTAATTCAAAGGGTCAGCCTTGTCACACTGTGTCACGCTGAATATCCCCGAGAACTACGTTAAGGGTGCACGTGTCTGTGGAGTGCTCAGCCACTTGCACGTTAATTTCACGAGCTGGCTGTTCCATTGATCGTATCAACTGGAACCCTCGACGTCGTAAGCGACGGAGTGCCAACTATAGGAGAGGCTTGGGAGAAGGGAGGCAGTAGGTATGTGAAAACATTAAGGGTGATAGCAGATAAGTGAGGTGCTAACAGCAGAGAACAAAGTAAACACACACACACACACACACACACTAGACTGGCTTCACTCAGTTTCTTTCTACCAAATCCACTCACAGAGCTTTGATCAACTTTGAGGCTATAAGTGAAGGCACTTGCCCAAGGTTCTACACAGTATACTGAACCCAAAACAGTGTGGTTGAGAAACAAACTCCTTAGCTATGAAGCCAATGCCTGTGCCTCTGTATGAGTGTGTTTGTGTGTGTGTAGATACATAATACATATACAGAAACACATATTTAAATACTTAACTGCTATAGCTAATAAATTTAATGCTCCTTTTTCTTCTTCCCTTTTTATTAATGAAATATTATTAGAGTGAATATATGCCAGGAGCTTTGATTAAAACCACATTTGAGTTTTATATTAAATATGGCTACATCATATCAAAATTATTGGTTTTGAGAAGCCTATCAGTAACAGGATTCTGTTTTCAGACTTCCTTTTTTTTTTCTATTTTCGTTTTTAATCCTCTCTTTTCATTGATTTATTTTCAGCTGAGTCTAGTCTACATTTTATTTTATTTATTTTTTTTTTTTTGTGGCTTAAACTAAAGTAACCTTGACGTCACTTGCTGGTATTTTACTTTTTAGATTTAAGTTGAAAAAGAAATTCAATTCTTTGAGCTCTTTCAAACATACCAATACATCACCTTGTGATATCCCTTTAAATTTAATTAGCTTCTGAACATATGTTGGTGAAGGGTAGTTTCAGTCAAAACACATTGTTACTATTTGTTTATATTCTTTTGTTCAAATCTTGCGCTGGTTGACTTTGACTGTCGTCCTCCCAGATAAGTACTACTTCACAAAAACTGGGCTTGAACACTTGTAGGTGTTTCCCCCAGCATGGCCACTGTGACTAAAACCAGTAAAAATAAAAAAAAGTTTTATATTTTATTGCAAAATTAGAAAAAAATTTATAAACAGTCGATTTTTTTATTTTTATTATTATAAGCACAAGTCAGAGTGCTAGAATAACTGAAATGGTAAACTACCAGATAAAATGCCTTGCACCATTTATATTTCTTGAATTTCATTGTGCTCTTCAGTGTGAAACTGCATTTCTGATTCCATGGAACACTGTGCTTTATAAAGAATAAACCATTCCAACTGCTTTAGATACCAACACTCCATATGCATTTCTTTATCCTGTTAGCATTTAAATCGGCCATATCAAGCCTAAATATTCTTCCTGTTTTATATCCAAACAGGCCAGATCTGTCCTCTCATACCTATCCTACAATGTTATTCTAAAATAATTACATCATTGAAATCTCAGAGTCATGAGATAATGCAGGGTTAATTCAAAACGATAGGATTAAAAAGCATTATATTCGACAGAGTAATGTGAATGCTAAAGAGTTATATCCACATGCATGGTTGTATGTTTAAGAAGCTCTCTTTGTAACACAAGTGAACCCAAACAGTCTCTCCATTGTTAGCATGGCAATGCTTAATAATACACAACAAAAGAGTTAGTCAACAGACACAATCAGCAGTGTGATTGATAAAATTCTTTGTGGAACTTGGTTATAATTAGTTTTACATTTCGAGGTTTTTAGTTGTCTTTCATTCCACCATAGTCATTGAAGAAATAAGTAGCAGTCATATGTTGGAGTCAGTTTAAACATCTATACTCAGTTACACCAAATTTGTTGGCTTTGCTGTCTGTGTTTATCATTCAGTATAGTAAAACATAGTTTTCACATGTGATTGTTGAAATTCTTATGTCTACAAAAATACCACCACAAGCCTAGTAAATATTTCAGGATATGCTGGCAGAGGAGGGTGGGTGGAACAAGAGTAGGAGCAGGTGTGAAAGTGATTAATTCCATACCATTTTCATGCTTAATTAAATGGTCATTTATTAGATGACAAAAGAAAGAAAAAGAAAATTGTAAAGTTAAAAATATTAAAAATAAAAGATTGACCGTATTCAAATTTCTGCAATCATGAATTCTCTTCAATATGAGTCATATTGTTTAATAGATTTTTAAAAAAATACAATTCTATTACAAAATTATTACATTAATATAATTTTATTTTTATCAGCGTCATCATCATCATCATCATTATCATCATAGAAACTATTGCTGTTCTTGTTGTTTTTATATTAAAATTGTTATTTTCTGTCGTGGATGAGGCATACATACACACACACACATAAAAATATCATCATCATCATCATCATCATTATCATCATCATCTGTCTTTCATGTTGGCATGGGTCGAATAATTTGACAAGATTTGATGAGTTGAAGGACAATGCACACGCACATGTAAATCTTGGATGTTGGTAAAATAGCTATATTAGATTTTATTTCTTTTTCGATTGTTTATTTAAAGCTGCCATAAGTATTTGTGTGGGTCTCCTTACATGCACATATCACATGCACTTATGGTGTGTAATGTGTACTGCACCTATTGATTGTATAATACTCTTTATATACACACATGACTTTTGTTGTTTCTTGTTGTTGATGCTGTGGAGGCAATGATAATAATATATACAGTTGTGGCAGCAGTGGTGGTGGTGGTGGTGGTAGTTGCTTACATTTACAATGATGGTAATAGGATAAATATGGTTATGATAGCAAGGTAGAGATGATGGTGATGGTGGTGTTGGTTGCTGATGTAGGTGGTGGTTGCAGCAACAGCAGCAACAAACATGGTGAGGACAGTTGTGATGATACTGATGAGGTCTGAGATGGTGATATTGCTGGTTTCTTGGGGTAATATGATTATAAACTGATGATGGAAGTGTTTAAAGATTTAGTGGAGATGGTGAAAATGAATGTATCCATGCTGGTGGTGATGATCATTGATTGCAAAAGTGACTACAATGTTAGTGGTTATAATGCTGCTGCCGATGATGATGATGATGACTGGATATTATGAATGTCTGAAATCAATGAACTATATTTATATCACTTCTTGTTTAACCCCTGGTCAACTTTTGTCAGGCAAACATACAATCATGTGATTATGAAACCAGCCTGTCTTATTTTAGATATGTATAATCAGTAGGTTCATTTTCAAATTAGATTTCAAGGAGATGTTTCCAGTAGACTGAATGACCACACCAAGCACTAAAAGGAGCTTCCTTTTAGTGCTTGGTGTTTTCCAGTTACTTGTTAGTATCCTCCACCCTCATATATATATTGTTATTTAAATATGTATGTGTGCAGGTGTGTATCTCAGAATAGGTAAATCATATCCCTGTGTCTATATGAAGCAACTAAAAGGGGCATTCAGCTGTAATAAACTAACTCAAAACAATATATCCATCCTATGTCAACATAGAAGAGCAGATATAAAATGATGTTGATATATCATCATCATCATCATCATCATCATCATCATCATCGTTTAACGTCCGCTTTCCATGCTAGCATGGGTTGGACGATTTGACTGAGGACTGGTGCAACAGGATGGCTACACCAGGCTCCAATCTAATTTGGCAGAGTTTCTACAGCTGGATGCCCTTCCTAACGCCAAATCATCATCATCATCATCATCATCACCACCAGCATCATTATATATATATATATATATATATAAAAAATATTAAATTATATTTGATATATATAGTTTCCACTTCAACCTGTATTTGTCTGTTATCCTTCTGTTCCTTATCCTTTAGGATTTCTCTCTTAGCATTACCCATACTGTTGTCTCTGTCTGGCCCTATTTATTTATTTCGTTTTTTATCCCTTGTTCATCCACTAACGCTCTCATCTTGAATTACTTTTATCCATTTTCATATGTCCATTTCCGTATTACTTGCTCAGCCATTAATTGTTTGTCCCTCTCGTTTTGTTATATGTATATACATATTGGTGTTGTTGGATGCTTTCACTACTTTAACTAAAGAGTGTTCGGCAAGACTCAGCTGCTAACATTAACCATCACCCTATATCCATATGAATACAGGATCAAGGCTGAAGTGGAAAGGAATTGATGTTGGTACTGGTGTCTCGGTTTGTGTAAAACCCTAAAATGAGCAACTAAAGAGCTGAATGGCTTCACCTATTCTAAGTCCATGGCAGTGTCTGTGAGAGACCTTCTTCCAGTGACAATTCCATACCCTGCTAATTAACCCATACCTGGGGACCTGACAGGTGTTACAAGCCTTGGTTAGAGTAGACCTAGGAACAGTAAGAAGTAGTTCCACACTCTTCAAAACACTAGAACTGAACCAGAGCCCCACTGCTGGATGTAGCTCCTATGTATATGTAAACATGCATGTCTGTTTGTATACATGCATAGATGGATGGTGTGAAACTAGTACAGTCATTAGAGATTTGAATACAATACCATGCAGTATCATTTCTGGCTCTCTGCATTCTGAGTTTAAATCCTGTTTAACTGCATGTTGTTGTTCATCTTTTTGGGAGTCAATGCCAGTACCGCCTGACTGGCCTTCATAGGATTTTCGAGCGAGATCGTTGCCAGTGCCGCTGGACTGGCTCTTGTGCGGGTGGCACATAAAAGACACCATTTTGAGCGTGGCCGTTGCCAGTACCGCCTGACTGGCCCTCGTGCAGGTGACACGTAAAAGCACCCACTACACTCTCTCAGTGGTTGGCGTTAGGAAGGGCATCCAGCTGTAGAAACTCTGCCAAATTAGATTGGAGCCTGGTGTTGCCATCCGGTTT
>NC_068982.1:175565811-175579479 GCF_001194135.2 Octopus bimaculoides | reverse complement strand
TATATAATCAACTTAATCTGTTTGTCTGTTCTTGTTTGTCCCTTCTGTGTGTAGCCCCTTGTGGGTAGTAAAGAAATAACACACATATATTGGGTTGGCAAGAAAGTAATTTTGTTTATCACAAATAGGTAGAGTTACAATTTTTTGGAATGACTTTTCCTTTCGACATTTGACAGCCATTACTTTTAGCTCACTTTAGAAGCCAATTGCACATAATTTTGTTTACAGCTGTTCAGTGTCAATTTTAACATGGAGTGCAAGAACGAACATTTTCACCATATTTTGCCTTTTTTATTTCCATAAAGCAAGAAAGCTGCTAAGGTTCAAAATGAGGTGTGTGAAGTTTATTGCTTAACAAAATGCACATGTGAGAAATGGTTTTAAAAACTCTGTTCTGGAGATTTTTCACTCAAAGATGACCAACATTCTGGTCGACCTACTGAAGTTGATGATGACTAAATCAAAGCCATAATTGAATCTGATTGTTATATAATTGTGCAAGAGACTGCAGAGAGGTTAAATGTATCACACACAACAATTGCAAATCACTTAAAATGTCTTGGACTTGTCAAGAAGCTCAATATTTTGCTTCCACATAAATTGAGAGATCATTTAACTCAATGAATCAATATTTGCAATATGGATCTTGAACACAATGAAATCGACCTTTTTTTTTAAATGAATCATCACTGGTGATGAAAAAAAGGATTGTCTACAATTATATCATGATTCAAGCCTAATGAACCAGCACAAACCACATCAAAAGCTGAATTTCATCAAAAAATGTCATGCTGTTAATTTGGTAGGATTACATCCAAGGAACTAAATCAGTTCATATGTTTACTGTCAACAACTAATGAAACTGGAGGAAGCAATCAAAGAAAAACAGCCATAATTGGCAAATCATAAAGGAACTGTGTTCCACCATGACAATGCTAGACCACACACACATCTTTGCTAACACATGAAGAACTATTGGAGCTTGGTTGGGAAGTGTTGTCACATATAGCTCTGACCTTGCACCATTATATTACCATTTATTTCAAAGTTTGCAAAATTCTTTGATTGATAAAACTTTCAATAATGATGATGACCTGAAATTACACTTGCTCCAGCTTTTGGTTGATACGGACCAGAAGTTCTATGAGCACGGAATCATGAGGTTGCCAGAAAGATGGCAAAAGATCATCAAATAGAATGAAAAATATAAATTGATTAATGTTTATTTCTTATTTCTTTACTGCCCACAAGGGGCTACATACAGAGGTGACAAACAAGGACAGACAAATGGATTAAGTCGAAAATATCGACCCAAGTGCGTAACTGGTACTTATTTAATTGACCCCGAAAGGATAAAAGACAAAGTCGACCTTAGCGGAATTTGAACTCAGAACGTAGTGGCAGACGAAATACCGCTAAGTATTTCGCACGTCGCGTTAATGTTTCTGCCAGTTCGCTACCTTGCAGAGATTACTTTCTTGCCAACCCAATACATATGTTGGTATGGCAATGCAAACAGGAAAAATAGAGCTCAAAATATGAGTATGTGTATATTTTTATTAATATTTAGCTGAAGCAACAAAGTGACTCAAGAGCCGAGAGTTTTGTGTGTTGGTACTTATTAAACTGTATTTCAATCAGTCAAAATTTCCTTTGGTCGATGAAACTAAACAAGAGCAGTTGCTCTTGTTTATAGAATTTGGCAAACAAGCTCTTTGTTCATGTATGCTGTTGTCTGCCAGATTGATAATTATCATGTGTGTATAGAACAGTGAAAATCAAAACAATGAAGTTCATATTCATTCTTAATATATTCCAGCAGATTTGCACGTGAATATGTTAATCACTGTTGTATTTCACCTTTGAAGAACACTTTATTTCAGGCGATATGTGTTGACAACACACATGATTCATTGATAATCAGAAATTAATTTGTTGGCTCATTTCTATAATTGATTTGATTAGATTCATGGATAAGGAGCAGCTTTGATTGAAGAGACACAAACTAGGCCAAAACACCCAATCTCAAAATCCCTTTACATCAATGAATTGGTGTGTATGTGTGTATGTGCCCGTGCATGTGTGTGTGTGTGTGTGTTAAAAAAAACAGCTACTAGTGAAGGATTATCAATCTGGGTAAAATACTTCATAAGCTGTCTGTTGACATACCAGGTTAACAATATTGTTTACATTAATGAAGAACTACAAGTATTCTTATGGCAGGGTCCTAGATCATAGCTCATCACAATTTTATATTGTAAATCCATGGTTGGGCTCCAGACAAACTGGTTTTTACACACAGAGTGATATATAAAACAAGGTGTAAATAATGGTCACTACATACGTTTTTTTTATTAGTGCAAATATTGTTCTAATACAGGAAAAGTAGGTAATGACCATTTTTTAATACCTTGTCTTATATATTTGTATATATATATATATATATATATATATGTGTGTGTGTGTGTGTGTGTGTGTGAATAATAATATAGATTTAATCAAAAGATTAAACGTGGTACTTAAAATGCTTGAGGCACCAGAATTTGGTAGGATAAAAACCAAAAACAAAATCAAGAGATTTGGTGAATAAAATTTGAAGTTAAGCAACAGACTTGTCTGTGAAACAGCAGCATAGTTGAGATGTGTTTTCTTCTCTTACTCTTGTTTTTTGCAAACATCTTCAAAATGACTTTCTAAAATGAAATTCCATTATGCAGCTGAGGAGTACATTTTCATTGTATTTTCGGTGGTGTTCTCACTACATGAATAAATGGAGCTTGTACGAAACGTACGTACTGCTATAACCTATTGAATTTTTGTTGCTTAACTTCAAAAAAAATGTGTGTGTGTGTGTGTGTGTGTGTGTTAACAGTTTGATACATCTCAATATGACTTAGTTTTGTGTACACAGGACACATCCATCTCATCAAATACCAGAAGAGGGAGAGATTTGAAGCAAATTCAAGATAGCTTCTAAGATGTTAGGCCTCTACCGGTCAGATCAGGTCACTTGGTGTTAATGCTGTGGATGTAACAGCAGCTATTTTCTTCATTCTTAGGCCCATGTACAGAAATAGGATGTTGACAGGATTCTGTCACCACATTGGTGACAGACTGCAGTATAACATATTTAACAACATCGGTTCATTGCCAACTCTATCTCCAGGAGAGATTTCACATACTCTACCAACCTGCATTATCTATCAACAGGAAGGATGAATTTTAAGCCACTGGTAGCTGACAATCCAGATATACTACCCTAGGCATAGCATTTCCACAGAACACACAAGGTCAATGTATTCATTCCCTACTGCCCATATAGACTATAGCCCTGTTCTATACATGTGTGTTTGTTTGTGAGTGTGTGTACACATGTTTACATTTGCACTCTATGAAAGTTGCAATCTGAGTGCAAATGTTGGTTTTTGTCTCTTCTCTCAGCATATTTTCTGCTCACTTCACATCTTTAAAGACATGTGTAGTAAATGAACTTCTATTTGAAAAACAGCTAAGATTAGTGACAGGAAGAGCATCCAGCTGTTCAACAATGACTCAATGGCAAACGGTGTGTGTGTGCAGAGAGAGAGAGAAAGATCAGATAAAATGTTTCTTTGGTTTGTATGCCATTGGGAGAAGATTTTCCATTGGAAACTCTTTTGCCAATGGCATATGAACTTATGTAACTTTTTACTTTACCAGTAAATACCAATTTCTGCCAGCATAGACTGCCTCTTGTCCCCCTAGATTCTATTTCTTTTTACTTGTGTTTATACATACACACTCACATACATACATACATACATACATACATATGTACATACGTACATACATACAGACAGACAGACAGACACATTTTTGTGTATGTTTTGTAATTCTGTGTATATTTTTAGTCACCTACATAATGATTAGTTCAAAGTTATAGCAAAAGGTGAGAAATACAAATTCTTGTTATAGACATGATTTACATAAGTCCATTTGTATTACAAGTTCTGTTTAACAACGTCATATATATTCATAATAAATTTGGTAGAATTTTTAGCAATTTGCATATGGTGGCAGTCTAACTTTAAGAAATGTTAATTTTGCCAAAAAATTAATCAAATACAAGAAAATGTAAATTTATGTGAGTTAATTTCTGTTTGACAAATATTAACGACAAAAGAAAAAGTGCAAGTCAGAAATTTTCAAGATGAATATCGGAAAATTCAAAATTAACAAAAAACATACAAAATAAAGTAAGTTTCAAGTATTTATAAAGTGGAATGAAAATCATTAACTGAATACAAAAACAAAACAAAATAATAAAAATAAAATAATTATTCATAGGCCAGGCTAGAAACTATAACAATAGTTAGTCAATTAATATGTAAATAACTTCTAAAACTACTTATTGATATTGTGTGTTTGAGAAATTTGAATTGAGAAAATCTCATGGTTACTGTTTGTACTACAAAGACGACACTACAGCCTTTGTTAGGGTTAGTAGTCTGGAAAGATTGATTCATTAACTGATTCTGTATCTGCTAAATGATATAATGGTAACATTTTGGAAATGAAATCCTCTGATGTTTCTACACAAAAGAAGACAGAATTATTTTTAAGTGACTGGTAAACGATGAGTGCTATTATTTAAAATTTCTGGCTAGAAAGTAGGGTGAAAAAAATTAAAATATCTGTATGTTCCTTGATCAGCCCTTTATTCTGTCAAACACAAAAATGTCCTAGTAAGTTGTCTTATAAAGGTTATGCGTACAGCATAGGATATCCTAACAAGGAAGGTGAGGATTGTAAAACAAGCATATAGCCTTCCTCTGAAGCAAATTGATGAATCAATCATTAAAAGTATCATGATTAGCTACAGTTATATTGAATAACTTGCAGTCTGTTTAACCAGCCCTTCTTTGTAAGACAGCAAGTTTAATGGTTATGATATATTAAGCAGGAATGGGCAGAAGAAGCACCATGGAAAATATCATAGAAGCTGCTGAGAAAGCATCAAGAAGGCTCTGAATAAAATGTAGTAATTAGTTAGGTTAATAGAATGCCACTTGGACACAGGTCTAGGCTTGTTCAACCTAAGTCTGTTAACATGGATGAAGGTCTGTGTTCTAAAACCCAAAACACACAATAAGCCAGTCAGTATATAACACTGTGTATTCAAGTATTGCATCTGTATGTGTATACATGTTGAACTGCTTAATGTATTTTTTGTGTTGTTTCAAAATAATAATAACATAACACTGAATGTTTTGAGTAAGTCATAGCACATTACATCTGCAACCAGTTACAAGTGTATATCTGTTAGCCGCCCGGTAAAATTGTAGTACCACATGTTTTCTCAAAAGTAGTATAGAGCAACCAATAAACACAGATACACATCTGGCAAATTTTAACAATATAAAACGATATGGAATTTCATACAGTGTGGTTATTAAACAAACATCAAAATGCTAAAGTTTATATATATATATATATATATATATATATATATATATATATATATGCTTGTAAAAGCATATATATTCCCACCTAATGACAGAGTTAATTAGCTATTGAACCTAATCATGGAGTTATTGTTCTCAGCTTTTATTATATATTTGGGGGTTATATCATCATTGTTTAACGTCCGCTTTCCATGCTATAAATCAGCTAGACTAAATATCTCTATCTCTCATGCATATCAATATTATTAATTGTTAAATGTACTTTTATATAACAAAATTCTTGGTACATCCATTGCATGGTGTTGCATATAATTTAAATTTTGGCAAAATTGTTGGAACTATACCTGAAACTGTATAATATATAGTTCATTATTAAGCTGCACTAAGCTGCATTATTTCTAGCAGAGCAAGTGACTTTGATGAGATTTCTGTCATTGATAAATTAGATCAAAACAGAAGTGGATGCTTAAAAATGTCTCCCTAAACTGTGATGAACATATCAATTCTTTCTTTTGTTTCTTTGACAGAATACATATATTCAGGAAATTCAGTTAAGACTAAGAATATTACCATTTTGATAGTTTACTAATTTCAACAAATCTGTGTTTGTGTGTATCTGTCAACTGTTTTGCTTGAAATGTCACTTTTTTTATCTTTTTTTTTTTTTTTTTTTTTTTTTTTTTTTTTCACCACTTGTGTGTAATAACATCAAAATATATATATAACCTTTTGAGTTAATAACATATTATTGCAAGCTATAATTTTGAAAGGTTTTTCTTTTTATATTTTATTTTAAAATCAAATATCTACATAAGGACATACAACACCATATTGATACTAGACAGAGATATGTTAATGCACATAGACATTAACATACATCCTCTCGGTCACTCTGTATATAAATAGCAAAAGGTATTTCGGTAGATAGATGGACAGATACAGAGAGAGAGAGAGAGAGAGAGCTTTCTCTTTTGAATTGGGGAAAGTGCAGTTCCAAACTAATTTCAATAATATAGACATAAACAACTGGTAGATTTAGAAATGGAATCTCTCTATCAACAACTTTAAGGTTAATCATTAAAAACACATAACCTTATCAACCTTCCTTGATAAAATTACATTTTATCAATCTCTTCATTTATTTTTAGTTTTTGATTTAATCAACATTATTTTTTCTTCAAATGTTTATTTTATTTATAAATTATATTTTGTAATGATAAAATATGATTTAAATATTTTTTTATATTTTTAGTTTTGTCGTTATCATTTTATTTCTTACCTTCTAATATTCTGATAGCTGAAGGACATTATTACAGAGAGTGAGTAATGGAGTTTATTCAATTGTGTTGTCCCTTATCCATTACTTGCACTTATTTTACCAGCTCTAAAGGTATGAAAGGCAATGAATGTCTGACCTGGTAATATTTAAGTTCAGAATGTAAAGAAACCTAAGTAAATATTACAAACCATTTAAGGTAAAATCTGTCTCAGTGGGATCTGAAGTCAAAAAGTAAAAAGATCTAACTCAATGCCAAAAGGCATTTTGTCCCATCCTATACAAATTCTGTCAATCTACAACAGTATCAGATACTGCTGTGAATCAAAAAAGTAAAAATCGTGTTCAGTCCATTGTAATAATAACTTGTTTGGTTTTTGGATATTTTCATATTTCTCTGTGCTTTATGTGTAAAAACGTAAATTATGAGATAATTCCTCAAATTTTAACTGGAAGTTGCTTCCAGAAAGGATTTTTTTTTTATAGAAAATACTTTATTTAGAAAAAAGATCATTTCATGAAAAAAAATTTTTTTTTAAATCTATTACTGAATTACAAACAATTACTGCTATGCAGTTGCACAGCCTACTAATATAGTCTCATTCAAACCACAACACTATTGTTTAAAAATTAAGAAAAAAAAGACACATTTGGTAATGTAGTCATGAATACACTGTATGAAAAATGAGTTAGTTTGGTTATGAGTGGAATGTCTTTCATCATAAGTCTGTTAGATTAAAGCTAACCGGTGCTTGTTTCTAGTTTCATCAATGGATTTAACCCTTCCTTGCAAAATGACATGGCTAAAATATCAGTCCTCCATTTTGGAGTTAGAAAGAAGACAGAAGTCAAACTTACTTTATTTAAAAATAAACACATACATGGATGTGTGTAAATATATATGTTTATAGATACACATACACAAGCACTGGGAATAGCCATAACTGTCTGGGTTTTGACAAAATAGAACTGAACTGCAGTAAAATAATTTACATGCTCAAACAATTACCCAATTGGTCAGAGCAGAGTGTATGCACACACACATGCCTCCCCAGCCAGCCACCGACACTACCAATAGCAGTGTACTGATGATTAAATGCTAATTATTTCCATTTATTTAGCCAATTATGATTCAAACTTCATATGAATAGAAAAGGAATTTTCAACTTTTTTCAATAGAAGTTTAAATTTAGCCTAATGCAATTTTTGACAGAATTGACAACAATAAATAAAAAAAAAAAGAAAGACAAAACATAATTGAACATTTAAGGCATGTCATTTTTCTCAACAAAATGGAATGTGTTCATTAATGATAAAGAATGAAATCATATGACATAAATACTTGGGTAGGTACCCAGAATTTCTTAAAACAGAATTATGACAACAAGGTATTGAATCTTTTATAAGTTTGACGAACACATAATCTTGAACTTCATTCCATGTGTTGCCTGCATAATAATTCAGTTCATTCAGCTACTTTGTTGCATATTTGTGTTGACTTATGTCCAGAGATTGTGCTGGCCACAGTAGTACTAGAATTTTATTACTTTTTTCATGAATTGCTTGGTTATTCCTCTGGTATACTTTAAGTTGTCATGTTTAAACATCCATGACTGACCAAAATGGTTCTTGGTAAATGGGAGCATAATCTTCTTCAGATCAGCTGTACTGTTCATAATTATCTGTTGCAGCCTCAAACCATGATATCATGACCAATCCTTTAATACTGGAAACATGCACTTTCAATTAAATTCTTCTCCTGTCCAATGCCAGCCATATACTCAACCCTCAGAGATGAACAATTTAAACCTCAGAAGTTTGTCTTAGATATAGTATAATATTGAATATTAAAGACTGTTTAATTTTTTTTTTTTTTTGAAACTGTTCTTAAAATTAAATGATGTTCATTTTTGTGGCTTTATTATTACTGTCAATAATTACATTATGCTAATTAAAATTTCCATGTTTAAATTTACATCATTTCAATGTAAAAGACATTCTCTTTCTATTTACATGTATAGTTCAAATCATAAGTGATTAAATAAACAGAAACGAAATGGCAGCATTATCCAAGAATTCATCCATTCATCTGCACATACATACATGCATACATACTCGCATGCACACAGATGCATATGCATGTATTTCATTAGTCATTTCAATAGTGAATTTCCTTGCTGATCAGTTTTGTTGAAGTATTAGGAATGTTTCCAACCTAAAATATATCGTTAATTAAATCCATTTTAACTCTTCTCCTTCAGTTCTTTTATCGGCTAAACTGAATTTTTTTTTCTTTTTGTTATTTTATTTTAAATATTTTATTTTATTTCCCATTTTTGAGAAAGAAAATCATTGCTATTATTATCATTATACTGTTATTGTTATAGGATCTCTGAGTGAAAAAGATGGATGGTTTATATCACCACCAGTACTATAGTTACTACCTAGTTCATTGGTATCTGATTATTCTCAGGGTTAACATACCCTTCTTTGTTGAAAATTCTCAAAATATATGTTGGTTTTTTGCTCCTCAAATCCTGGAAATGTTTTCTTTCCTTTTCCTTTCTTTCTTTCTTTCTTTCTTTCTTTCTTTCTTTTTCTCTCTCTCTCTCTCTCTCTCTCTCTCTCTCTCTCTCTCTCTCTCTCTAATAAACTGTTATAAGCAAAATTATGTGCCTTTATCCAGTTATAAATAGTTGATCTTACTACCACCATCACTGACTATAACTGTAAGTTTTGAACTAATGACCATGTTCTCAGAAGTATTCCAGCAACTTAATCATACAGACACTTGTGGCTTCTACCTAATACACTCAACTTGCTAGAGAGAGCAACCAAATTTCCCTTATGCCATCTTAAGAAAAAGTGGGACTTGTATAATGTAGTTCTCTATATTTGTGTGCAAGAAAAAGAAATGGACAAAATAGCATAGCTAAAATGTACTGTTGTAGATCAACTCAGTCAAGGTTTACCTAGGGCTAAACAAAACACTGTTAAAGTTTCAGCTGTGCAGTTTAAAAGCATGAAAATAATGATTAGACTAGACGTAGTTCAGCTCTTAAATCTCTAGCCATTTACATCTTATTGAATTTTGTTATTTTTGAATAAGAGACACATATCATAGATTCGATTCTACCCCATCACCCACTTAATGCTTATGTTAGCATAACAGCACACACATCTCTCTCCTTATAACATCCAGCATCATTGCTACAAACAATAACAACAATAATACCGCTGCCATTACCATAGCCACCGTCATATTTCTCCTCTCTGCATTCTCGTGTTGGAATTCCTTCTTTATCTAGATCAAATCTTTTATGATGCTGCTGGTTTTTGTTTTCTTTAAAGTTTCTGAATTTAATTTCCCCAGAGATTTCCATGTCCATGGGAGCAGGAGCATCAGACAATGAAGGCAATGGTGGTGGTGGTGGTGGTGGTGCTAATAGCGGTATGGCTAGGGAAGGTGCATGCACAAATCATCATCACCACTACCATTGTCATCTCAGACCTAAATAATGTCATTAATATCATCATCATTATTATCATCATCATCATCATCATAAAGCAAGCAAAATGCATAAATCCTTTTCTTTCAATTTATTTTAAATTAAATAGCAATAAAGCCAACATTATTAACAAAAACAATAGATTCAAAAAGTAAACATCAACCTCTGATCTAAAGAAGCAATAATATAACAGTAATTTTAAAATGAACATCAACAATTTTTGAACAAACAGCAGTAACAATAACATTTTAACAATACCTGTGTTTAAAATAAATAATGCAAGCAACAAAGACAACATTAAAAAAACAACATTTTAATCATATCACTAGCTACTTTAAAATAAATAAAGTAACAATAGACTCTAGTTTTATAAGAAAAGGGAAAGAGAATATTGAAAATCTTCTGAAAACCCAGATTGAACCCTGCAATCAACACAGACAGACAAGAGTCTTAAATTATTGCTACAAAAATCCCATTAAAACACCTGCCCCTTGTTTCTAATATCGTAGCTACTCTCAACACCACCACCACCTCTTCTACAACCACCCATCATCACCACTGCAATCACCTTAACTCTGCCATAAATTTACATCAAAAATTAACCTCCCTGCAGTCACCACCAGTTTTTTTATTATTATTATTATTATTATTATTATTATTATTATTATTATTATTATTATTATTATTATTATTATTATTATTATTATTTTTATTATTATTAATAAGGTGGCAAGCTGGCAGAATCATTAGCAGACTGGGTGAAATGCTTGGTGGTATTTTGTTCTTTAGGTTTTGAGTTCAAATTCCACCCAGGTTGACTTTGCCTTTCATCCTTTCAGAGTCAATAAAATAAGTACCAGTTGAACACTGGGGTCGATGTAATTGACTCATCCTCTCCCCCCAAATTGCTGCCTCTGTAAGCAAAATTTGAAACTATTATTATCAAAACTACCACCATTGCCACTGCTACTAACAAGGGTAAGGAGGTGAGGAAACTATCATAAGCACTATTAACATAAACTATGACCTGCATTATTCTTAGCCACCCATTGCCCCAAAACATCATCAACAATAATGGCACTCCATTGGTTACGATGATGAGGGTTCCAGATGATTCGGTCATCCAAACAACCTGCTTGTGAAATTGATGTGCAAGTGATTGAGTGCTCCACAGACATGTGTACCCTTAACGTAGTTCTCAGGGAGATTCAGCATGACACAGAATGTGACAAGGACGACTCTATCAAATTGCAGGTACAACTCATTTTTACCAGCTGAGTGGACTGGAGCAATGTGAAATGAAGTGTCTTGCTCAAGGACACAACATGCTGCCATGACCGTATAATCATGAGCTTGAATACCCTAACCAATGAGCCACGCACCTTCACATCCATCAACAATATTTCTGCAACTTCCCAACACTCCTTGCCACCTTCGTATCCATGCATCCACTAGCACACCAGTATCACTATGTTTCACAGTTATTCTACCTATCCTAACACTACTCCTACACACACACATACACACCACCTGTCACTCCAATAACAACTTTTTGCAGCAATACATGATCACACATTTTGGTGGAATGTTGTGACTGGGTCAACTCTGATATCTGACTGAAACTATTTTACCTATCCTAAATAGAAAAGTCAAGGCTATCACTAGCTGGTTTTGAACTCAGAACAGAGATTACATTTGTTAGGAAAGTGAGGCAGTGTCAATGACATTTGGAGGCTTTTCAAGCAGAATTGATAAGGTTGATGTGAACATGCTTTTTTTTATCTCTCTTTGCTTGTTATGGCAAATGTAAAAATTGACACTACCTAATTGGTCCTATTGTTATTGTGTTACACTTTTAGGGGCATAAACATTATTAAACATGCATAGGAAGAGACAAACACACACAAATGTATACCTTCACATACATATGTGCATGTGTCTGCATGTGCACATTCTCCACCTACAAAACTTATAACAGTAATGTGGAGCTTGAGTCAGCCAATTACTAAGTACTTACAACTCCTGCTAAATGTGATAAGTAGTGTTTTTTTCTCACTTGCTCACTCATATATATATATATATATATATATATATACATATACAAACATACATACATACAAGTGTGTGGTAAGAAGTTTTCTTCTTAACCACATAGTTTCAAGTTCACTCCCACTGTATGGTACTTTGGACAATCAAAGTTTTGTGAGTGCATTTGGTAGACAGAAACTGAAAGAAGCCCATTGTATATGTGTTTGTGTGTGTGTGTGTACACATGTGATAGATCACTGTCTCCTAAAGTTATTGGTATCTGATGAGAATGGATGAAGGCTAAATTTGTAAATGATTAATTGATTAATTATGCATACAAACTAATGTATAGCAAAGAAATAGTTCTTCTAGCCATATGAAATTATCGTAACATTGAATAAAGTTATCTAACAAACACAATCTTCCTTTTTGCATCTGATTGCTGTATGTATACACACACACACACACACACACACACACACACACATATATTATATATATAATGATAGATCTATGTAATGATATTCTTCAAAGCAAGACATGCTAGGATAGCGTTTTATATATATATACCAGTATTGCTAGAAATAAAAGTCAAAACAACTCCATAGCCACAAAAGCACTACCTTAATGAGCTGTCATGTTTCTGCCCTTAGGTTGTAAAATTGCAAATTAGCTATCCATATTATTTATAGTTCTCACACTACTGTTTACGAAATCAGCTTATGATTTCAATGGAGATTCTCTAAGCTGACAAGGCGAGATGAGTTTAACTTCAGGTGCGGTGAGAGCTACTGATGAGCTTTAAGATGCGTTAAACATCAAAATGCAAAATCATCGGTGATATAGCTCTATCTGTGACTGTAGGGGACTTGTCTCCTTCATCAGCTCATTAAGATAGTGTTTTTTGTGACTATTGAGTTGTTTTGACTCTTATTTCTAGCAATACTAGTGCTGATCAGTGCTGTTGTTCACTTTAGTGACATATATATTTCTGCCTTTAGGTTGTAAAATTGCGAATTAGCCACCTGTACTATTTATATATATATACTAGCAGAAATACCCGGGTTAAAGAGAATAATGAAATCTAAAAACGCCGTCTAGATTACGCATCATCTTTATATATAGAGATGTATATACACACACGCACCCAAACACACGTATATATATGTATATCAATATAAATATATGAAAGTCAATGAAGTTTCGTAAAAGAAGGTGATCATGTACATACTTTCTTGCTGTTGTGATTATAACACCTCATTGTAAACTGTGTTCCTTGTTTTCCCTTGTGGAGCATATACAAATAGGTTTTTTGTTGCTGCCCACTCTTGAGCAGCCAACATACAGTTGTCCATGTGAGAAGCAGGGCTCTTCCAAGAGAAGACCAGCTACAGACAGTGTTTGACTCTGA
>NC_068982.1:175552433-175564979 GCF_001194135.2 Octopus bimaculoides | reverse complement strand
TCTCTGTGAAAGTATCTGTCACTACAGTATCGAAATGTGATTGTTTCAGTTAGTGGAATAGTTTCATTTTTAAAGTGAAAGTATTTGACATAAGTGTTTTTGTTTCACTTTTGACACGTAATACTTAAATAGTGGAGGAGATATTATGTTGCCGTGTGCTCGAACTCTGCAAGAAGTTAATAATTTTTTTTGACTAAAACACAACTGGAACCCTAAGTAAGGCATGTGTAAAGTTTGAATGAAATTGGTTGCGTAGTTCTCGAGTTTTAGGGATTCACACAGACAGACAGACAGACAGACAGACACACATTCTCATTTTTATATATATAGATATATCATCATCATCATCATCATCATCATCATCATCGGTTAACGTCCACTTTCCATGCTAGCATGGGTTGGACGATTTGACTGAGGACTGGTGAAACCAGATGGCAACACCAGCCTCCAATCTGATTTGGCAGAGTTTCTGCAGCTGGATATATATATATATATATATATATATATATATATATATGTATGTATGATACATTCATTTTTCTTAAGAGTCTCATATCTGCCATCAACCCCTGCCACTTTAGTTTGTTACTCACAATAATCATTCCTACATGCTTCTGACCTCCTCCAGTCCTGTTATTGTATGTCTTTCAGTCTCCTTCAACATTCTTGCAATATTTACCCACCTGTCCCTTATGATCTCTTCACACTCTTCTATTCACCATTGTGTACCTTGAGAGTACACTCCAACACCTTGTCACCACTACCTTTATTTCTGCCTCAACCTCAGTTACTCCCACTCACATTTATATCCATGTATCTCCTTTTCAGTAACAAAACTGTTTCTGCCTTGTTTCAACACCTAGCATAAAGCTGGTTCTCTCTCTGCTATACTCTTACTCAGTCAGTGGGACTATTTAGTTTTTTGAATTTCATGGCAGCTTCACTAGTGCTGGTGTCTACAAAATCAGTCGCATGCATTTCATCTTCTCAAGGACCATCAGATCATTTACCTTGACTCGCAGCTACTAAAGGAGAGTAAATCTTCTTATGGTAGATGTGTACAAACCACTGCTGGTGCAATATCATTTACATGGTGCAAGTTTTAAGAAGATGAAACACACCAGCAGATCCTTCACATTCTTATTACTAAAGAGTCTGTAACTTGCACGTAATATGTTTTCACTGTGAGACTAAATATATGTTTATTAGGTCGATTTTATATGATTTCATCATATTCACAGTTATCTGAAAATGCTATGTTGTTTTGAATTTTTTGCTAGTAAATCCCTTTCCATCAGATATGCACCATGTAAATGATGTAACACTACCAATACTTTACTGGTTTTGCAGAAGATTTAATTTTAGTAATTTTGGTAACTGAGAGTAAAAGTAAATGCCCTCATGAGAACCTTATCACACACAAGCAGCATGAAAGGAGGAGAGGGAAAAAAATTAGAAAGTGATATCAATCCTCTCTACTTAGGCAGAAGGATAAGTGTATGTTTAGAATCATATAAAGTATATGTGCTCCCCATATGTGTACATAGTTAACTGTCACCATATGCAGAAATTCTTGAGATTACATAAAACTGCACACACAAGAATTTACACTCCATATCTCTCCTAGATGATTTCCCATAGGCATAGCTAATCCTTCATATGTGTGTATACATACATACTTTTATATATGTTTGTGTGTGTGTGTGCTTAAGAAAAGGCAGTTATGTATCTGGAGGCAAATTGCTTATGACATCTGGAAAATAAACTATAGTCTTCTGCATTTGGGATTTAATTCTCTCTAATGTGGAAATTTAAAATCCATAATGTGCAGAAATGTATTCCTTAAGACAACTGAGGTAAAAATCTGCTGTGGCAGTGAAAAACTTATCCTTGTCATCTGGTAGAAATATTGCATTTCATATCTGGAAGAAAATATGCTTCTCTTAAATGAAATTAGTTGATCATTGAAAGGAAATTTGTTAGACACAAAATGTTATTTTGGACACTCATAAGGTAGATAATGAAGTATCTGTGGAACCAAATTATATAAAATTTCTCGAAGGAATACATACTTGGTGTCTGAAACCAAACTATCAGTGAACAGATTTCTCCCAAGTATTACAAGTGTAAAAATCAATGTTGCAAGATACTCATGAAAATTAACGATTTGGATGTTTTATGGCTTCATGGAGTTATGTCTGAAAGGAAAAGTGATATTGGCTAAGGTATTCCTTGTTAACATTTCCAGAAGGTTCTGGAATCTTTTCTTAACAACTAGGTGAAGTGATGCTTGTAGAATTAAATGTCTACAAAAGAAATACACAGTGATGTGTTTGGAGCATATTTAAACTATAGTCAATCATTTCAATTTTATACTAGTGCATCTGCAACTTTTTTACTTTTAGCTTTCATCAGTTTTAACCACCTATTACAGAACAGATAAACAGAAGATAATAAGGTAGAAAATGCAGACTATGAATGTGGTGATAGGGAAGCAAAAATGCAATGTAATGTGTGAAGCTATATTCTGTAAAATGGTTAACACACAATGAAGGGTATATCACATTAATTGTTGTGTTTGGTTCTACAATTTGTTAAATGGTGTTGCCTACCACTGCTGCCAATTGCAAACTGTGAAATGGTTAATTCATTAGCATGAAATTTTTCAGTTCATGTTACTATATTTAGAAGTAGTCATCTACTTGGTGTTACCACAAGCTGTGATCTTGAAAGTGCCAGTGAATATAGAATATTAATAGAGATATTAAAGTGTTAAAAGGACAATTAGTCGTATTAATTGAAGAAATAATAACAGTTCAGTTCAATGAATCTAGGGTTGAAGGTTAAACAAAATGAAATTCAAAAGGAAAGAATGTAATAGTTGGACAAGAATTCAGATGTAATGCACTAATGGCAGCCATGAATGATATTAGATTGATTATTTCTAGTCTTCAACCCAGTAGTGGTGTAATGTTTATTATAATATTGATTTCTTTTGACTAGACAAAACAATTTTTTTCTTAAAGAGAAGGTGTATATTCAATTGAATTGACCCAGTTTATTAATGGTATTCATTTCTATTGACTCTAGTACAATGCAACATACAGAATGTTGAGAAGGGAAATATATACTGTACAGTGTTAGGGTTGTATTTCTATTTTGGTCATTTCCCAATGAGGGAACATCTGCCTACTTCTTTGACTTGCTAGCAGTAACAAACAAATTTTACTCAGATCACAGTCCTGCTGTTCCAAAAAGGAAGAACACAATGAATAATATAGTCTTGTACTTTTTATTCTTTTTGTGCTAATTTGATCTGGAGTAAGGGACTATGTGCATGAATGCTTTCAACATCTTTGAGATATTGGAGAATATGGTAGGACAGTAGTTGGTAGGCTCAATAAGTTACCCTTCTTCAAATAAGATACACCATATAGCATGTTTGTAAAGACTATTTTACATCATTGTAGAAAGAAAAAAAAATCTGATTTCGGTAAGTATGGTAGTTATGTCAGGGTAATGTATAAGAAATAGTTGAAACTAATGGCCTTTGAAGTGATCAGAGATACTTTTACATTTGGCATGTATGTTTCCATGGTAGGGTGGAGGGGAATAGTTTAAGAGGAAATCTAGTGTGAAGTTAGATGCAAAGCAGGCAGCAAATGTGAAAACTTGCTCTCTAGGAGCAGCACTCATGCAACCATCATGATTAAGAAGTGGAGGAAAGGAACCTGTCACAAAGTTGATGGAAATTCTTTCAGCAAAAGACCAAAGGTATCAGCTGCAGTTTGGATGGTGAGAGAACTTTGAGGGCTGTGTGACATATAGAGGCATCCTTTTGCAGTTTGAATTTTCAGCGATAAAGTGCCTGTTTTTAAGAGCTAACTAATTTGTAAGTATAGGTTATTTTCTTCAAGCATTGTAGGGTATGATTCTTGCCTGAACTGTTGCAGCAGAGCTATGACCTGTGTGGGGATTAAGGCTGTGAGTTTTTGTTATGTATGGGATGTAGAGGAACATATCTCATATGCTGCCAATGAAAGCTAGCATAAAATTAGTGAAACTTTGCTCAGTTTGTTTACTTGAAATGCCATAGGCTCCAAGAAATTGTGTAGTATTCTAATGTGTGGTGGATAGTTGTGATAAAGTAGTGATTAGACAATTCTATATGTGCCAAGACAGTTTTGGTCTGACAGAGGTTGTGTTTAAAAGTAACTGAGTGGTAAAATGTGTGTTGGTCAGCAGGAAATGTAGGGAATGAAACTAGTTGGTGTAGAACAGTAGGGATTGCAAAAGATCTGGTTGCTACACCAGCAATAACAGTATAGAATGAGTGTGAAAACGAAATAGAGTTGTGGGCATCCAAGTTACCAGACAGAATGACTTCTGAGATGAGTGAGATGGATGTCTGATGTAGGAAGAGGTATTATCAGTAAGTACTTAGTTTGATGAATTTTGAGAGCAGTAGTAAAACCAGATGTATTTCGAGGAGTAGAGCAGGAGACTTTCAGCTTGAGTAACTGGAAATTTTTTTGTTGCTGATGTCTAAATAATTAATGGGGAGAGTGGAAATTATGTATGCAGACATATCACTTTCAAGAGCGAAGTTCAAGCAAGCTTAGCGAAAACATATCTGGTCATGAGGAATTATTGCCTTAGTTGAGAATGGATGAAGGTTGGTGACAGGAGGGGTATTCTTTTCTTTTCTTTTTGTTTCAGTCATTTGACTGCGACCATACTGGAGCACCACCTTTAGTCGAACAAACCAATCCCAGGACTTATTCTTTGAAAGCCTAATACTTATTCTATCGGTCTCTTTTGCCAACTGCTGAATTACGGGGACGTAATTACACCAACATCAGTTGTCAAGCGATGGTAGGGACACACACACACACACACACACACACACACACACATATATTACACGCTTCTTTCAGTTTCCATCTACTGAACCTGGAACCATGTGGTTTGTAAGCAAGCTACTTACCACACAGCCACTCCTGCACCTATCTGACTAAAAAAAAAATCCGACTCAACCAAACCTATGCAAGCATAGAAAAGTGGGCTTCAAAATGATGTTGATATATATATTATTGTCATCATCATCATCATCATCATTTAACATCTGTTGCCCATGCTAGCATGGGTTGGACGATTTGATCAGGGCTGGTAAGCTGAGGGGCTGCACCAGACTCCAGTCTGATTTGGCATGGTTTCTGTAGCTTGATGCCCTTCCTGATATATATATATATATATATATATATATATATATACACACACACACATACACATACATACATATATACACACACACACATACATGTACATGCACTCAAACATACTAATCATTTAAGGTCTTTTTTCCATGCAGCATAGGTTGGACAATATGACAGGAACTGGCAATCCAGAGGACTGCACCAAACTCCACTGTTTGTTTTGGCATGGTCTTTAACACCAACCACATATACATACACACACATACACACATTTGTATGTACTTTAAATTTTGAATTATCCGTTAAAATGTATGCAAGGTACAATGAATTAATCAATATTAACTTTATCCAATTTTCTTTACAATGTGGTTCCCATCAAGAAGCTTGTAGAAAGCCATTTGATCAGTAAAAACATATAGCTACATCTTCTTGAAATAGCAACTTACCATCTTAGAAAAAAAAGATTGAGTAGATATTTCGGACGTGAATTTATGGTGCCTAGGACAAAAGATGTAATAGTCATAGTATGAAGACCTTTAAGCATAGGTTGAACTGGGGCTAATCAATGAACAAACAAACAAGAAAAGAAAAGCTTTAAGCACTACCCTTTTTTGTATTTGTATCCAAATAGTGGTTCTTCTATCTTCTCTATTAATATAATAAAGACAGGTGGAAGAGAAAAGGTGAGAGAGGGGTACAAAGGCAAATAAACAAGTGGAATAAAGAACAAGAGCATGGAATCCATGGAGAGAATGTGAAAAAGAGGGAATCTGGAAAAGAGAGAAAGTGAAAAACAAGATGCCAGTAGAAAAAGAAAAATTGGTAAACTTTGAGGGGAAGAGAAACAAGAGAGATTAAGGTAAACAAGTAAAGAGAGAGAGTGAGAAATGGTAACGCATAAATGAAGGAAATTATTGCTAGTGAGACAAAAAGCAGATTTGTGTAAAAGTGGTTGGGTGAAGGAAAGGAATTAGAGATAGTAAATGAGTAATGGGTGGAGAGCACTATACAAATTGAGGAAGGTACTGTTTGTATGAGATTGGGAAGAAAACGGTGGAAGCCAATTTTGTTATAAGGATGGGAGGGAAAGAGATATATGAAACAGGAATTTATAATTGGGAACTATTTGTGTGTGCATATATATATATATATATATATATATATATATATATATATAGATAGATAGATAGATAGATATACATATATATATACATACATACACGCAAACACATGCACGCACACACACACACATACATATATGTGTGTGTGTGTATGTATTTAGAAGAGAGAGAAAAGGGTGTTGAAGGAAGTGATATGTTTAAATTTAGACAACAGATCTTACAGTGGTAACCAAATATTCAAAGATGAAGGGAATTCCTCTTGATAACGTAAGTAGCTACAGAATGTTACAGATACAGATGGATCTGCTCACACACACACATACACACAGATTGATCTGTGTGTATGTGAATATACATTCAGTAGCTGCTTATTTTCTCTCTCTCTCTCTCTCTCTCTCTCTCTCTCTCTCTCTCTCTCTCTCTCTTCCAGTACATATGTGTATCTGTATGTATTTGCACATATATTTTTGCTATTTAATTAATCAGAGGAAGAGAAACAGCACCTAAAGCATTTTCAGGGCCCCGCCTTACTTTTCAAATGAATGAAGTTTATGCACACTTTGAACTTCTTGAAGCTGAAATTCACAAGAAAAGTATGGGCGGAGAAGAAGTTCCAAAAGGTATTTCTTCCGAACAGTTGTTCTATTGCCTGAATACATAATACATGCAGTTCAAAAACATGGCACAAAGTTACAAAGTGATGAAATCGAGGAGGTGAAGGAATGTATCTACTTAGGACAGACAGTAAGTATATGCTAAAGACATGAATGTTGAAATTTCATGCGGATTAAGAGCCCAATGGAAGGTTTTTGTTCTGATTAAGGATATCCTCAAAGCACAGCTGAACAAAGCCCTGCATGACAACCTTTTCAATAACACCATCCTATCTACACCCCCACATATTTGCAAGTGAGACATGGCTAGTACAAAGAGCAATGACCACTGACTGGCTACAAAATAGAGAACCATGAAAAGCTCCATGTGTAGAATATTGTTGGAGCACATCCAAAATGAATGAAGTAAATTGAATTATGTAACTTCAAAATACTGGAAATACAAGTTCTGCTGGACCAGATATGGCACAATGCTCTCAGAGATGATAATAGCTTGACCTGTGCAGTTGCTGAGTGGTATCCAAGAGACCAGATGTGATTTCTCAAAAAGCCTCCAAGGTAATGGGAAAATAATGTAGTCAAAAGCTTTAGGCCCAAATGGAAAAGAAGGACACAATCAAAGGAAGGAAGGATGAAGGTGCTTTATGACCAGCAACATGTAAGATCTGATAGTTTGGTCTGTAGAGTGAGTGATAGACCAATTTCTTCTAAATTGAATAGAAAAGGTATTTAGGATTGCGTGGGGTTAAAGTGTGAAATTAGTGTATCAGTTGGCCATGTGTCAAAAGGGTAGATAGAAGAATTGGTAACATTACAGTAGTAGAAAAAAGAAAATGTGTATTTTGCTACTCCTGTGAGTTGTGACTTGTAGCACGTGAGTGAATCTGCCAATCAGCTGATTGACCTTCCTGTGAATGTAGTCAAATAAAAATATGTGAGCAATATTCCAATGTGAGTCTCACTTATTCATTGCAGGTAGTTTGCAACTCTTCAGGGTTAGACTTCAGTTTAAAGTTTCAACAATATTACATTTGTGAGTTTGCCATTTTTACTCAGTAAATCATAAGAACATGAGAAATTGTTTCCTTGAAGCAATTGTGACTTGGTGCTATTGGAGGCTAAACTGTTTCCATTGAAGGATGTTATTCTTTAGCCACATTTCAGTTATGTACATCAAATGACTGGGTGTGTTTCATGGTTTCTTTATCACAGATATATGGCTCTTCAAACATGACCACTTTTTTTACCCCCTAAGTTTTTTTACTATTGTACCAATTGTAATTTGGTTTACAAAAATAGATTCTTTTTGTCAAAATTTTTCAAACTTTTTCTAGAAATAACATAAATTTTGGCTTTAAATTGAATTTCAGCCGTACTCTTCATAATTAACAACTTTTTGTCTTGTAAGATTTTCTTCTCTACCGGTTTCTCAAGGTTTAGAGAATTATACTTCTTTGATTAAGGTATTTTATGTAAGCACAATTTCAACAGATATAATAAAGAATAAGGAAACTATATTACTCAGGAGTTGTATATATTCATTACTCTCCCGTTTTTTAACACATTTTGTTGTAATTTTTCTCTTTACCCAACCAATTTCCTACTATATCTCAAAATGTAGTGGAGTATTGGTTGTTTTCAGTGACTTTAACCTCCTTTAATGTGGTCAAGTATTGAATTGGCCAGAGAGCATAGAAGTGGACTCAAAAAAGTAAACGCTAACTTTGAGAATATTATTCACACATTGCCATGGATCAATCACAGGTAGTTTAACCCTTTAGCATTCAGATTTCTCTGTCATATGTAATGCTTATTTATTCATATTGATCTGAATTAGTCATGTATTATTTTGTAGCTTTGAGATTTCAATGACGTGGTTGTTTATTTTTAGAATAATATTGTAGGGTAAGTGCGAGAGGCCAAATCTGGCCAGATTGAAGATAAAACAGGTAGATTATTTTGGCTGGATATGACTGGTTTAAATGTTAAGGGGTTAAGGTGTTGGTTTGTGTAGTAATGTTTTCTGGTCCTAGCTGTTTTAAGTGTACAGTTTCTGTCTTTGATTTTCAGTAACAGGTTTAGGAAAATTGTTTCAGAAGTTTAACAGGTTGCTGTTAAAGTGTGGATGCATTATTTGATATTTTTACTGTGATAGATTGTAGCTATTTGTTATAGCTACTAATACTGCTAATTACAATGTTTAACTGCTTCTTTGATGGTTTATGTTGAATATAAAAGTTTTTCAGGATTCTGCTTGTTATTTGCTTTTATTTTCTTTCCTACCTTTTTGTTTAGTCATTTGATGTTTCTGTTATATATAATGCTGAAATTTGAGTTAGACTCTTCATTTTTATTACACTTTTGTGAAATGTGGGTTAAATATATTTTGTTCCACTGTAGAATATGTTTACTGGAAATACAGTAATTTTGTTGAATGTACATTCTGCAGCATATACATTCATTACTGTCATAGTACAGAATTCTGTGAACTTACATAAATGTGATTCCACTTTGCTTTTTGAAGTTTGAGAAGGTAATGTTTAACCCATTGATAGGTGAATATGGTCAACTGAGACTTTGAAGATTGTTTTTCCATGTAGTTATAATAGCTAGTTATGTGTAACATTTTATCTCTAGAGAGGAATTATTATCATTTTCTTGATGAGGTACTTTGGTGTAAGTTATTTAGCGTGTACAAATGAGCACAATTGTCTCCCATTTTGTCTTATCTACTTTTCTTTTACCAATGTGTGCTGTGTGAACTCAAGTCTCTTCCAATGATAGTGTTGGTGTATTAAGGTGATGTAACTGGAGTATATAGTCTAGTTGAATAGATTGTGAAGTTGTTAATTTGTCTCGCATTGTTGGATTTTATTTTGAATGCTCTCATTTCTAGTCTTTCACACCTTATTAGTTAGTATTTTAAATCTCATATTGGGCATGTTTGTACTGGTTGGATGATTTTATGAATGTTATAAGGCCTCCAGCATGGATTCGTTTGTTCTACCTTATTCAAGTGACTTGTTTTAGGTGTGCTGCATATTTTCATGTATTTTTGCAATGTGTGATGATGTTGTTCTTTTTTTTTTCCATAAAAATATTTATAGGCCATTAGTTTATATCTCAGTATATTAGATTTGTTGGGTTATGATTGTGTAGTGTGTATCAATTATTATAGTTGTTACTTTCTATTTTGCATGAGATGTGTGTGGGTTTGACTCTGTTGGCCATTTTCATTGCTCTTGTAGTGCCATGGGAGACAAGATCCTTGTTGAAGCTGAAGATTTATAGGAAGATAATGAATTTTCTGTGTTGCTTTTTGTGTGATGTGAGTTATGTTTAAATGTTATGTTTGTATTGTCTGTTTGTATGTGTATGGATTTTGTGCTAATGTTCTCCTCCTGCTTTTACTTTCACTCACTTCATTTTGTGCAGAGTTGTTGTCTGTGGATATTTCTGACACTCAATGTTGATCTTTTTTCTCTTTCTGTATTGGTTTATATTTTTCTTTGTTCCAGCCAGAAAATTTTATCTTGTTTTCTGGTATATTGTATTTTGGAATGCATTATCTAATGTGCTCCTAGTTTTTTGAGGTTTTCTTGTTTGTTTGTTAAATGGCAGGATGTTTTTTGAAGGAAATGCATTTGTGCCATCATTGAACCTAACTCTCGAGTCCTCTTTGATAAAATTCATTTGTGCACTGTTGTAGCCACTTCTTCACGGCCACTTTCACTTTGTATCATCAATTTCTTGTCTTCAAAACCGTCTGTCATTGGACTGAGTGGGTCTAAGTTGGAAGGCACCAGATCAGGGCTGTATGTTGGAGGGAGGACCAATGATCAGCCCAGTTTGCCAATTGTCTCATTTTTTGCCAAAAACAGTGTTCTCATGCGTTGTCATGGTGAATGTGAATTATTTCTTGTTTGTTTTCTTCCTCATAATATCTTCTCTAAGCTTTTTAAATATCTCAGCATAGTACTCACTGCAGCTCTGTTCCAGAAAATCAAGGAGAATATTCTCTTGAATACTCCACTCAAAAAAAAAAAAAAAAGTGACTATGACTTTCTGTGTTGTTCAGTTGTTCTTGAAATTCTTAAGCCTTTGAGAAGAGGTATGGCACCTATGAACTGAGCCATATTTTCTAGCTCATAAAGATATACTCATGTTTCATCTCCTATCACAACATCAGAAAGAAAATAGTTCTTCTTTGGTTTCAAACACTTTTAGCTATTCAAAAAAGACTTCCACCTTTCTCTCTTTCAAATTGAGTATCAACTTCCAAGGTACCTACTTTGCACATACTTTCTGATACCCAGAGTCTTCCACCATCTTCTGTAATGCATTGTGTTCATTTGTGCAGCAAGCACATGGACAGTGACACATTTGTCCACATGAATCAATGCATCCACTTGCTAACAATTCATATCAGCGATAACAGTTGATTGCCTCCTACTCTGTGGTTTGTCTTCATTACTGGTTTCCTCTTCTTTAAACTTCTTCATACTTCTGTGTACATTGCTCTTGTCACTAATGTCATCTTCATTAAAAAGCTGCACCTCATCTTTGCCAAGAAATCAATGATGGCATGTTGCTTTTGCTTGGAGCCTACTATTTTCCTGTAATGAAAAAAAAAACGTAACAAGCGTTACCCATTCTATATGTGCAATTGGAATAATGTATGTCAGTTAATAAAAAAGGGTTCACTCACTTTTCCATTACTTATGGGATAACCCTAGTATAGTATAGTGATCTGGCAGAGTTTCTACAGCTGGATGCCCTTCCTAACGCTAACCACTCCGAGAGTGTAGTGGGTGCTTTTACGTGCCACCGGCACAAAGGCCAATCACACAGTACTGGCAACGGCCACACACAAAAAGGTGTTTTTTACATGCCACCTGCACGGGAGCCAGTCCAGCAGCAGTGGCAACGACCTATTCTTGTACCACACTTCATCACAAATCTAGAAATTCTTTTCAATCTGTACCCTGCCAAATTGCCAATTGTATTGTTGTTTTTCCAGTCTACAGTTTCTACAGCTTCTCTTTCTGTCTCTTTTCCATCTATTCTTTATGACACTTTTCTTTTTTTTCTCTTTCTTGATTCATTAGCATTTTCCATTTTTCATCCATATCTTTTATGCTTGGAATAACATACATTCTAGGAAAGTAAAGCTTTAAATGCCATATTTTGTAATTTATTTGTCATTAAATTCTGCAAAATAGAAGAAATTCATGTTCATCATGTGCATGCAACAATGTTGGAATTTTTAATGCAACATCGATATAGGGCCACTGCCATTTTTTAAAAAAAGTATTATTACTACTTATATGTTTGTTTATATATATAAATATTTATAGATGTGGTTGCGTGGTAAGAAGCTTGCTTCCCAACCACATGGTTCCAGATTCAGTCCCACTACGTGGCACCTTGGGCAAATGTCTTCTACTATAGCTTTATGACTAGATTTGGTAGATGGAAACTGGAAGCCCACCATATGTATGTGTGTGTGTGTGTGTGTGTGTGTATTCTAATATATATACATATATGCGGAGGCGCAATGGCCCAGTGGTTAGGGCAGTGAACTCGTGGACATAG
>NC_068982.1:175550882-175552199 GCF_001194135.2 Octopus bimaculoides | reverse complement strand
CACACACACACACACACACACACACACACACACACACACACACACACACACACACACACTATGGCATATGAGCAGTGACAACATCATTTTGAGAGAACTCTAGTTTTGACTGAAGAGTCCTCTTGAAAGAAAATAAATAAAGTTTTGATGCAGAAACAGAGGCACTGAAGTGGGGGTGATAGTATGGAAGATGGAGGAGAAATAAGCTAGACAGTATTAGAGAGAAGAGAGAGAGAGAGAGAGAGTAATAGCAGTGTGTAACAGGAGAGGGCTGAAGGGAATTAGGAGAAAGAAAGGGTGGGTATGTGTTTGCTAGGAAGAAAGATCATGAGGGATTTTCAGAAATGGTCATTGGTAAGAAGGTGTGCTAGATGTCAGTAATGAGTGACCTTCCACACAGTTTCTGCCTGCCAGTTCACAAGGGATTGGTCAGTTCAAGACTATAGTAGAAGGCAGCTACTGAAGGTACTGCACTTTGCATTCCACCCATAACCATTTCATTGCAAGTATAATATATATATATAAAGAAAATATTCCAACAGCTTTTCTGGGGTTCATTCATCCGGGTACAAAATGAATCTTAAAATTCATTTGCAGAGAATGTCTCCTTCATCAGGGAAAAAGTGATATTCACAGTAGATATGCATTCTGTGTGTGGTGTGTGTGTGTGGATAATGTACAACATAATAAAACGTACAGAATACAGTGCATATTGAAAAGTGTTTGCGTAGGTGTTTGGTTGAATTCATAATCATGCAAGTATATCTGTGTACATGAGTGAGGAAATGTTCACTTCTAACTCTGTGTGTGTGTGTGTGCATGCTCATGTTTCTACATACATACGCACACATGCATGCAAAGGGAATTGAACGCATGCGTCTGTGAGAAAGATATTTATTTTTGTATTACTTGAGAGAATTTACAAAGCCGCCTGAAATGTATCTGTTATTTTTATGCATATTCATTTGTTAATTTACAATGTATGTCTTGTCATATACTAACTTAATAAATACCATTCATTGAAAACGTGTTTGTATGTGTACAGTTTATATAAGCTAAGAAATATTTTCATTAAAAGACTGTCTACTTGTTGGTATATTATCTTATTTTGGCAGTCTTATATATCATGTAGATAGGATTTCATCTGAAATTTGAGTACTTGTTGGGGTTTGCGTTGAAAGAGTAGTAATAAAATCTAAGAGATTTAGTAGGTATCAGTGAGTTTTGTTGCAGTAAAAAATGGAAAAGTCTTGCATGTTACCATCTACTAATTCTCTTAGATTTTATAATTTAGATAGCAATCTCTGTTTGGACGTA
>NC_068982.1:175548648-175550872 GCF_001194135.2 Octopus bimaculoides | reverse complement strand
AGCTTTTTTTTTTTTTTTTTTGCTAAATTAAATACTTTTATTATTTCAACCTGATCAGCTCTGATCAAACAGATCCATGATTGTGATTAGAAATGTTCAAGCCATGAACATTCTGTCTTTAAAAGTATCTAAAACAACATGATATCACGTCCTTTCCTTATTTAAGACAGTAAGATTTGATTTGAGGGACATTTGGTTGCCATATCTAGCAAGTCAAATGACCATTTAAAGGTTCTGTCTTTGACTGAAAATAAGAAAGAATCAGCTAGTAAAGATACTTCATGGAGATCCTCACTCAAATCATTATTGCAATTTTTCTTGCATTTGTATATCTAAATATGCACACATGCACAAATACATGTATATAAAGTCCATTCTGCTTAATTATATATCTTTGGTGATTGAGTTTCTAATGCAAAGTAGACAATTACCTGAACTTGCTTAATAGGTGAGAAATAAAAATATTTTGATATATTAAGGATAGTAAGGTAATGTGGTTATGTCACGTATCGTTGGATTATATAATAAATCAAGAATAAAATGAAACGTTTATTATGCTCACTGCATGCTTTGTGCCCTGTGAATTTATTTTCCACTCAGCCACTCAGTCCATGGTAGTTTTATTGTGAAGTTTGTGAGTTTAAATAAGTTTTTAGATCATCTGTCAAAGAGGAGCCTATTTGAAAGGTGTCTTTTTATATGAGAGAGCGGAAAAATATTTTCAGATGGTGTATTCTGTTGATATATATTGGTGTGACAAGATTTCTCAATCCCCTGTGATACTCTTCAATTACAGTAAAACAGATTCATGTCTTGACAACAAATGTCACGTTATTTCAATCATTATTCCATGTGACAACAACTATGTTCATATAATTTGCTTACATGCCATCCAATCCAAGCTATCGTTTTCATTGATATGTATTGACATAATAATTGTCTGACTTATCAACCATGAGGTTTTTCAATTCTCTTTTATATTCTTCAATTATCTAAGCTTAGTGATTCATACATTCTGATAATGGTTTTCATACTTTAAATTACTAGTTGATAACAAAGAAGGTTAAATAAGTTCAAAAAAAAAAATTGAGTTTATCACAGGCTTTATCATCATTTTACACCTATTTTTCTGGTTTGGCATGGGCTACATGAAACTTATTGTAGTAGTTTTTCTATAATTGGATACTTCTCAGGTCACTAACCCCTATTAGTTTTTCAAGTGGGTTGTTTTTCATTCCACTGGTCTGCACTTGTTCATTGTACTGCAAGATTTGTTTATTGGAGAATTTGAACAATGTTGCAGTTTTATTTCAAACGGTGTTAATTAGTACATGCGCTGACTCTCACACACATACACAGACAAATACTTTCAGTCATGGCAGATACTGGTGTCATGCAAATGGCACCCGTGCTGGTGGCACGTAAAAGAACCCAATACATTCTCAGAGTGGTTGGCATTAGGAAGGGCATCCAGCCATAGAAAACCATGCTGAATAAGACTGGCGCCTGGCGCAGCCTTCCAGCATGCAAGCCCAGTTGAACCATCCAACCTTGCCAGCATGGACAACGAACGTTAAATGATGATGATGATGATGTTTTTGAGAGTTGGTTTTTGTTTTCTGTTTCAAAGTCGGTGGGAAATTTGACAACACTGCTGCCACCGATGACAACTGTGCATGTGAGTTGTGTTCATGCAAATAAGACTCATGTACTGAATGTTTTATACAATACATAATCTGTTTTAAGTTCCCACTGACTTTGAAACAGAAAACAAACTATTCATTCAGTTCTATATTTAAGAGATGAGGAAACCACCTCCCCCTGTGGGATGAAGTTAAAATAATAGACAGGGAACAACACTGGAAAATACGAAAACTAAAAGAAGCAGCACATATGCTAGGACACAACAACCTCCTAAGCAGACCGAGTGCAGATATGAATAGCATATGGGCATATGGCGTAGTGGTTAAGAGCGCGGGCTACTAACCCCAAGGTTCCGAGTTCGATTCACGGCAGCGACCTGATTAATAATAGTAATAATAATAATAATAATAATATAATAATAGTAACATCGTTAGGAATGAGAACCCAGGTTCGAAATTTCCCCAAGACACCTGACGAAGGCTGGAGGGTATATCAGCCGAAACGTTGTGTTAACAACAAACAAGATGAGGACAAATATCCGTATAATGTAAATAATGTTAGACTATTCATTGTGTTCAAC
>NC_068982.1:175547060-175548462 GCF_001194135.2 Octopus bimaculoides | reverse complement strand
GAGGAAACCACCTCCCCCTGTGGGATGAAGTTAAAATAATAGACAGGGAACAACACTGGAAAATACGAAAACTAAAAGAAGCAGCACATATGCTAGGACACAACAACCTCCTAAGCAGACCGAGTGCAGATATGAATAGCATATGGGCATATGGCGTAGTGGTTAAGAGCGCGGGCTACTAACCCCAAGGTTCCGAGTTCGATTCACGGCAGCGACCTGATTAATAATAGTAATAATAATAATAATAATAATATAATAATAGTAACATCGTTAGGAATGAGAACCCAGGTTCGAAATTTCCCCAAGACACCTGACGAAGGCTGGAGGGTATATCAGCCGAAACGTTGTGTTAACAACAAACAAGATGAGGACAAATATCCGTATAATGTAAATAATGTTAGACTATTCATTGTGTTCAACATTCACTCTTTAACTTACTTGCATGTATACAACACACATGCACTCACAATTTCATCATCATCATTTAAGATTCGTTTCTTATGTTGGCATGGCTTGAATGATTGGACAGGATTCAGTGAACCACAAATCTATGCTGATCTCCAGTGTCAGTAAAAGCACTCGGTACACTCAGTGAAGTATGGTTGGCATTAGGAAGGACATCCAGCAGTAGAAATCATGCTAAAGCAGACACTGGAGGTGAACACAGCTCTCTGGCTTGTCAGTTCATGTCGAACTCACCAGCTCCTACCAGAATGGGAAAAGGACTTTAAATGGTGGTGGTGGTGGTAGTGGTGATGTATGTGTGTGTGTATACAAACTTAATCCTATATTTGTTCATTGCAGGATTTGGAGGAATTTTCAAACACATGAATAAAAGAGTTTGTACACCAAAGGTCAGTAAATGTTATTTTTTTTCTCTCATGTTACTTCTTTGTACATTTCTACAGCTTTCTTAAACTCATATTATCCTACTTTTTTTCAGTAGTTTGTACCACACACACACACACACACGTATACCCTCACACACATATGCATACCTTCAAACACACACACATACACGCCCTCACATACCCACCTTCACAGATACATACACACAACACAAGCACACTCACCCTCACATACACACTCACCCTCACATACACTCACCCTTACACACACACAACACAAGCACACACCATCACACACACTCACCCTCATACACACACAGATCCACACTCACACACACACAGATCCACACTCACACACACAACACAAGCACACACCCTCACATACACACTCACCCTCACATACACACTCACCCTCACATACACACTCACCCTCACATACACACTCACCCTCACATACACACTCACCTGCACATACACACTCACCCTTACACACACACACACACTCACACACACACACACACTTTTGAAGACACATGGGCACACACAAACACACA
>NC_068982.1:175544521-175547050 GCF_001194135.2 Octopus bimaculoides | reverse complement strand
CTCACACACACACACACTTTTGAAGACACATGGGAACCGGGAAGGGGATGCAGCCATAAAACGCTGCCTCAAAAAGTTCTATCCAATTCAGGCCCGCAAAGAAAAAGAGACATAAGGAACAGTGATGATGGTGATGGTGGTGGTGGTGGTGTGTGTGTAGACATATATACACATACACACATACATACATACATACATACATACATACATACATATATATATCCATCTATCCTTTAACCCTTTAGCATTCAGATTACTCTGCCAAAAGTAATGCTTATATAGTCATATCATCTTGAATTAATCATGCATTATGTTGTAGTTTCAATGAAATGATAATGTGATTGTTTATTTTTAAAATGATAATGTAGGGTAGATGTGAGAGCTAAGATCTGGTCAGTTTGAAATTAAAAACAGGTGGAATATTTTGGTTGGATATGGCCAGTTGAAATGCTAATGGGTTAAAATGATGCCCTAACACAGCTACCCTCCGATAACTAAAGCCATTAACTAAATGAAAGACTATATCAATACATATACACAAGTGTACCTGTTCCATTTATAGTGACAGTAAATATGCTTATCAAATTTGGATATATTTTAAAATGGTGTTGAGAATAGTTAGAACATAGGAAATTATGTATATTTTTGAATACAGATATTTACATATTGTAATATACTTTGCATTAGATGAATTGTAGCCTTCATAGTGTTTGTAATTGTTTATATTGAATTCTCCCTCCGTGCTTTCCAGATATGACCTAAAACAGGAGCACATACATAGGCTCAATTTTCACAGGTCATACACCAGCTGGTGCTGCTATAAAGTCTCTTCCACCATGTGGAACAACAACAAACAAAATTAGCTGTTTTTTGCTCTACTGCAAATTTCTTCGTATGACTTGAATCGGAGCAGCAGAGGCCCCACCTAATATTTATCTTTATAAATCAATTTTATTTCTCTTCTAATCCTTGACATCTGAGAAGTTACGTAGTCATCTGTGTCTAAGAAATTAATGTGAAATGAATCAAATTGTTAATGTGTGTGTGTGTGTGTGTGTGCGCATGCTTTTGTGTCTCTGTGTCTTTGTCATAGCTAAGTAGTAAGACAGAGAGACTAGGAGACAACATGGT
Organism: Octopus bimaculoides; assembly: GCF_001194135.2. Lineage (NCBI taxonomy): Eukaryota > Metazoa > Mollusca > Cephalopoda > Octopoda > Octopodidae > Octopus > Octopus bimaculoides. Next base: position 175,545,919 of record NC_068982.1, on the reverse strand, counting down.
TTAAGCAATACCACTTATACAAACAGCATCTTAACACACACACACACTCTTAACACACACACACACACACACACTCTCCACACACACACACACACACTGAAACATCTATATGTATGCATGTGTGTTTGTGTGTATGTAGGTATATATATCATTTTCATTATCATCATCATCATCATCATCATCTTTTAACATTCATCTTCCATGCTAGCATGGGTTGGACAAGATCTATTAAGCTGAAGGACTGCAATGAACTTCAGTGTCCTTTTTGGCATTGTTTCTACAGTTGGATGCCCTTCCTAACACCAACCATTTTCCAGAGTGTACTGGATGCTTTTTTTTTCCAAGACACTGGAGTTTGTAACATCACTAAGTAACTTACAGTTTAAAGAAAAAACAAACAAAAAGCCCTCTCAAGCAAATGGGTGTATAGTAGACAGGGAGGTAGCTTTATGCCATGTGTTGAGAAGCTTAAAGCATGATATAGAGGCAGAAACAGGTGCCTGCTTTAGTGGAGATATACAGCTTCCCAACATTATACACAAGTGAGAATAGCTGGAAAGAGAGATAAAGATAGTGGTGATGTAATGTCAAGACATGCACTCAAAGTACAAGAGTGAGTATATGAGAGAATAGAGATAGGGGGATCAGAAAGGGTGGATGGGTAAGAGTGTGAGAACTGCTTAGAAGTGGATACAGTGAATAATGAACAAGGCTGGAGGTGTGTTTGATTGTAAATATTAGTTTGGAGGTGAGGTGCAAAAATAGGAGTGACACAGGACAAATGAGATGGTAAGTAGCAGATCAGAAAGTATGGAGAGCAACAGTTTAATAAAATTGTAGATAGATAAGAAATTGGGAGATGAAGTGCAGGGTGAGAGTTTGAGAGAGAGAGAGAGAGAGAGAGACACACAGATGAATGTAAGATTGAATGTAGTGAGTAGTGCACAAAAATGGAGTGGGGGATGTGAATGGGAGACATGTAAATGTTGAGAATGACAGCAGATAGGAGAGTTACGAATGAGATGTGGCAGTCCTATGATGTCGCTCAGAGGAAAGGGAGAGGAAAAATAGAGTGGTGGGGTCCCAGTGGAAAGTAGAGTAGGACAGGTTGCTATTGAAAGCAAGGTATGAATAAGAAAAGGAATTGGTTCCAAGGAGTCCAAAAGGAATGAAATATGTAGTTTTGCTCTCATAATTATAGCAGCTGATACACATACAGATACTTATATATATATATATATCGGTACCATTTTCCTCTTTCTCCGTTCTTCCATTCTCCGAACTTTCCATCTTTCCGACGAAGGGCTACGCCCGAAACGTCATACACTCTCTCTTTCCTTTCCCGAGCATCCAATAACACTATCCGTATCACGTCCTCACTTTGTTGTTTTTTTGAAC
>NC_068982.1:175543064-175544044 GCF_001194135.2 Octopus bimaculoides | reverse complement strand
GAGAGAAATGGGTGTATAGTCACTATGTTCCTCTTCCATAAACACACTTTTTCTTCTATCTAATTTGTTTTCGCTTTCTTCTTATGTCTATCTTGACAAAGACTAACTCTCTGAATGTCAATAATTTTTCCTGTCCTTTACAGCATTAAGTTTGTATTCCTGTCTGTTGCTTTAGTTGTTTCCAATTCTCCCTCTTCTGCTTTGTCTGTACTTTTGTCTTCAGGACACACACACACACACACACATATTTTGCAAGTGTGTTCCAGGAATATTATAAGTGTCTATATATTTTTATGTTTCCTTGCCATATGCTAATATCTGTAACAAGAGATTTAATGGTGGCAGAGAAAGGAGTATTAATGAATAAAGAAATAAACACAAACCTAATTAAGCATTGAAACAATAATGATAGATAAGAAAAAAAAAAAAAAAGTCAATTATAAAATGCAATCAAATTGTAACTGGTTCAGTGATGACCCATTTGGTCACTAAATGTCTTTCAAACTTGAGAGAAGTCTGAGAAAGATATATGTTTGTATTAAAATCTATAAAATATCCCTTTGGGTGGCCGTCTTTCAGGAAATTGGCAGGCAGCAAGAAGCTGGCAGGACTGATGGAGAGAATCAAATTTACCATGAGTGAATGGAGAGAATTCCTATAGGTCAGATTTCTGCCGTGATGATAGTTTATGTTCTAAATGTAATGCTGCTTTATTAGGTTCTATTTCCCTTTCTTCTCTTTATCACTACAACTTTCTTTTTCACTCATTCAAAGTGAGTGTCATTCTATCACTTTATATATCTATCTGAATATCTGCCTGTGTAAATCTATTACAATGCTTTCTATTCTATCTAATTATCAACTTGCTTACTAATGTATGTTTCTATCAATTTCATCTCTGTCAATATGTATGCATATATATACATATATATATATGTGTGTGTGTGTGTGTGTGTGTGTGTGTGTGTGTGTGTGTGTGT
>NC_068982.1:175542299-175543054 GCF_001194135.2 Octopus bimaculoides | reverse complement strand
TATATATATATATATATATATATATATACATATATATATCATAGAGAGAGAGAGAGAATGTGTGTGTTAGATAGATATCTATATCTTTATCTCTCTGTGTGTGTCTGTATATATATATATATATATATATATATATATATATATATATATATATATATATATATATATATATATGAGAGAGAGAGTCACATATTTATTTACATCTTTCTATCTGTGTGAGTGTATATATACACACACACACAATATGTGTGTATATGTATAGATATGCATGTATGAAACAGGTTGAGTCCATTGTGTGGACCATTGGGCAATTATCTTCTGCTTTAGCCCCAGGCCAGCCAAAGACTTGTGAGTAGATTTAGAACACGGAAACTAAAAACAATCCATGGTGTATATCTTTTTGTGTGTGTATGTACATGCGAATGTCTATGTGTGTGTTTGTATATATGACTTTGGGTTTGCATTCTCTTGTCTTGATATATGTTGGTTGAAGCAAGCCTTGCCATCATACTATCATGATGTTCATTCCCAGTCTTCTGTAGAAAATGTATCTGGCCAAGGAGAAATATTCCTTAGCTTGGAAACGGTTAAGCATTGGCAACAAGAATGACATCTAGCTGCGGAAAACCTACCTCAATGAATTTCATATGAATCATGCAAAAATGGATGTAAATACAATGATGACAACAAAATTATATCTATTTCTCTCTCTCTCTCTCTCTATCTCTCTCTCTCTCTCTCTCTCTCTCTCTCTC
>NC_068982.1:175532633-175542186 GCF_001194135.2 Octopus bimaculoides | reverse complement strand
TCGTTATCATCATTATCATCATCATCATCATCATCATCATCTTTTAATGTCTGCCTTCCATGTTGGTATTGGTTGAATGGTTTGACAGAATCCAGTGGGCTGTCACCAGCCATTTGTCTACTTCTAACTTACACAGTGACCACCAGTTTAGGGAGATAAGTACCCTGCAAACGGCTTTCTTCAGGTTGATGACAGCCAAGTACAACAATTTGCTTTTGGCTAAATACTTCTTCACTTGTCTTACTTCCTAGTTAGACAGCTGCAAGAATAGTATTTCTCCCTACTATAAACTAAAAATGCATCTCATCTGGTCTGACTCTCTTCCTAATTAGTTGATCTGTAACATCCATGATTTGGATCTTATCTGTTCTGACCTCTTCTTAATTAGTTGATTCTGTAACATCCATGCTTTGGTCCGGCAATTTAATACCTCTATAATTAGTCCTCTCTAAGGCATCTTTTTTACTCCTCTAACAGTTGACTATAATGCTGCTACATGAGTCACTGGTTATGATACCTTCCTACACAACTGGATTAACTAAGCCATCTCATTCCCTTAGATGTTTTATCATGTGGCAGTAATTCTTATCTTTATATCCTTAATTGCTTTATCACTGCTGTCAACTAGAATGGCTTGTTCCTCTGTAAATTCTCATTTGGAAGGCTTTCTTTTTTCCATGCATTCTCCATGTTCAGTAACCTCTTACAGTAGTTCTCTCATGTCTCTTTCATTTTAGGATCACTATATGCAAGTTTACCAGTATTCATCCATACAGATTATTCTCCCAGAATGTCTCAACTTTAATCCTCACTATCACTCTAAACGCTGAGTGTTATCACTAACGATACCCGCTACATCCTAAAGACTAGCTCTTCTCTTTAGGGCCAGAAAATATTTCAGCTGCCAGTAGATGCTTGCATTCTATTAGGCTTGAGTAATGTCCTCAGTAGAATACTTCTCCCACATTTGGAACAATGCTGTTGCTATGCATACAAACATCCTGTACTGCATCTGGAGAAAGGCTACTCAAGTGATTGGCATTTAGTCAACAAGGGACTCCAGAATTTAGTTCACAGGCATACTGTCTCCTTTTACTGCCTTTTTTTCTGTTACTCTAATGGCCATTGTTCTTCAGAGCTGGCTCATCTAATACCTTCACTACTTTAGAACCTTCTTAAGGGTGACAAGGGGTGGAAGGACATGGTCACCACTCCTTCCTCCAGATTCAGCAAGTAAAAAAGTAAATATATTAACAATGCAATTCAAAATAAAAAGAATAATTTCTTATATGTTGTTGTTGGCACTCCGTCGCTTACGACGTCGAGGGTTCCAGTTGATCCGATCAACGGAATAGCCTGGTCGTGAAATTAACGTGCAAGTGGCTGAGCACTCCACAGACACGTGTACCCTTAACGTAGTTCTCGGGGATATTCAGCGTGACACAGTGTGACAAGGCTGACCCTTTGAATTACAGGCACAAGAGAAACAGGAAGTAAGAGTGAGAGAAAGTTGTGGTGAAAGAGTACAGCAGGGTTTGCCACCATCCCCTGTCGGAGCCTCATGGAGCTTTAGGTGTTTTCGCTCAATAAACACTCACAACGCCCGGTCTGGGAATCGAAACCACGAGCCTATGACCGCGAGTCCGCTGCCCTAACCACTGAGCCATTGCGCCTTCACAATTTCTTATATATATATACACACATATATACATGCTTAATAATGTACCACAGTATTTTTTGATAAAACAAATGTGAAGTAAGATGCACTCTTTCTTTTATAAAATCAAAATCACAATCAGAATCTCAATCAAATCAAAATCAATAATGGAAATTGTAGTTGTGGCTGATGCCAGTGCTACCTGACTGGCTCCCATGTTGGTGGCACACCATAGGCACCATTCATATGTGGGTTGTTGCTAGTGCCGCCTGACTGGCTCCCCATGCCGGTGGCACGTAAAAAGCACCCACCACACTCTTGGAATGGTTGGCATTAGGAAGGGCATCCAGCTATAGAAACATTACCAGATCAGATTGGTGTCTGGTGCAGCCTCCTGGGTTGCCAGTCCCCAGTCAAACCGTCATGGAAAACGGATGTTAAACGATGATGATGATGAAACCTATAATTTTAGCCTCACTATGAAAAATAAAGTGATTACACTACAGATATTTATCTCTCTTTGGACATAGAAAGTGGCATAATCTGACTAGCTTCTAGTTTCCTTAGACCTTTGTCAATACTCATCTTCAGCCCTCAGAGTGATTAGTAGCTTTTAGCTATTTATAGTGTATACAAACTTAGACATAGCTAAAGTGGTCTAATCTGTATAATATTGCATTATTAGAACGGTTTATTAATAATGCACTATTAACATTGTTGGTTAATAATGCAGTACACAGTATTTATTCAGACAGTTTGAAATATATGTTAAAGCTTTTTTGATAAAAGTGCATCAATTATATACAGTTACTCTTCCCCTGCTGTGCTAAGTAACATTTGTGCTATTAATAAATTTCACATTTTGAATAAACAACCAGTAAATTTGTTGCAGGATGTTTGTGGTTAAAACTTTGCTTCGTTTTATCACATTACATTTTTCAGATTTCTTATTAATGAATTGTGGCTGCAAATGTGTATATGAGCCAGCATGTATATATTTCCACAATATTAGTGTTTTTTATGCATGTATACATACAAGATGTATATATATATATATATATATATATATATATATATATATATATATATATATATATATAAGCATATGACAAACTATAAAAAAAAATTTCAGAAGCCAATATTTATTCAGGTCAAGGCTAGCTGTTCTACAGCATGTATTGCAAATCTGCAGTACTGTATGGTGTCGGGGTATCATCATGGGGGTGGTGCTGGAGGGGTTGAGCAGTATGTTTGTAGTATTGGGGTGGTTGGTGAGTACAATGAGAAAGTTTTTCAGGCGAAAGCAACAGCCGTGTCATATGCATCAATGTGATAGACGAAACATGGGTTGTTGTGAGTTGAGGGTGGTGAGACAAAGGGAGAGAGAGAGGGGGTGGGAAAAGAAAGAGAAAGCATTGATGGAATGAAGTAGTTGAGTTACATGCATAAATTTATGTGTGTGTGTGTGTGTGTGTGTGTACATTTATTTGGGAATGTTAAGATGGATGTGTGGGAAAGTTAGACAAACACTACACACTAAAATTAGTCAAATATGCAGTTAGATGGTAACCCTGACTGCATGTACATGCAATTAGCATTTGGTTTTCAGCAACAAGTTTGGGGGTGGGAGTAGGTGCAAGTGAGTGAGTGAGTGAGTGGGGTTAATATGTGGCACCCAAATTTTTTTGAACATTACTACTGCTGTTTCTGATATCTACACACACACGCACGCACACACACACACACACACACACACACACACGCACACACACATTTCTGTGTCTGTTTATCTCTAAGAGTGCTTTAATGTTAGCAATGCACTTCTGTTGCAATACCAAATGTTGGCCAGCCTATATGTCTACATACCTGCCTACCCAGCAACCTACCTATCTACCCCTCACATCCAAATAACAACTCACCTATCTACCTATTCACCTTCCTATACTCACCTATATAACTACAGACTTATCTATCTACCCACCTTTCTACCCTCATAACTTTTCTAAGCAGTCTACTGACCTACCTGTCTATCTATCTATCTATCTATCCAATTTCTGCTCACCTACCACCACTCCACCAACACAGCAGACTCAATGATATGATTTTCAGGAAGAAAATGATGTACATGCACGGAAATACTCAACATACAGTGTAGCCCAGAAACATCTTCCACCTTCTATGACCACTATTATTCTTCTTTTTTCCTTCACCGCAGTCATAATCGTATTCTTTCTCATCAAAATCATCAGCATTATTGTTTTTATGCTGTCATCGTTACCACTATTAAGGCCTTTCTTGTTGCTATGTTATTATCTTCATAATCATCATTTGTGTTGTTATCATCATCAATATTATTGATATTAATGAGAGCAGCATCATCATCATTATTGTTGTTATTATGAATAGCAGTATTTTCATCACCATTGCAATCACTATCATCATCATCACCATTATTAGTAACATGATCACCACCACCATCAGTACCAGTTTCATCATCATCAGCATAAACTAACATCACTACTCTTTCACCATCATTCATTATCAACACTACTAGCAAAAGCATTGCTGCAATGATATTCATCATGAAGAAATAATCATTATAAACTTCTCCTCATCAGCCTATTTATCATAATTAATGTAATCTGTCTTTAGTGACCATGGCATTTATTCCCTATTTTTGTGTGTATGTGTGTGTTTTCATCACTTTTAAATATCTGTTTTGTATTATTAAAATTTAGTTATGAAAACTTACTCTCATACTGTATTTTAATCACACGCGCACACACACTCACACTCTCTCTCTCTCTCTCATTCTCATTTTTCTAATTATCATTGCCATTGAAAATTTCTCCTTATTTTCCCTCTAGCTAACTTTCCAATATCATTTCTTGCATATACACCAAGGCTATAGTATCGTTGACCAAACACCATTCAATTTTTTTTCTCCGTGTTTTTCTCTTTGTTTTCTCCGTATTCTTTCTGTTGAAGAGCGTAGCTCGAAACGTTAAAGACTTTCTGTATTCCTGAGCGTCAAACTAATACATCCTTTTGTTGTTTACACCACCTGTCCTCGTCTGTTGTTGTTTTTTTTCGTACATTCTCCCACATATAGTAGAAGACACTTGACTAAGATGCCATGCAGTGGGACTGAACCTGGAACCATGTGTTTGGAAAGCATTCATGTATAGTAATGCCCTTATATAAATATATATATATGTATATATATATATATATATATATATGGATGTGTATGTATATGATCTATGCCAACATGGAGAACCTGGTGTTAAATGATGACGATTTTGATATCTGTTTGTGTATGTGAATATTTAAGTCCCTCTATATGTATGTTTGTGTATATATTTAATTATATGCACGCACATATAATACCTAATATATATTCCAACCAACCAGGGCCATCGCTTGCGAGCAAATATGATTTGGTAAGATATAACATACTTTTGGTTTGAGATGCCCATATAGTTTTGAGCAAATATGGACACTCTTTTAGCTTCTCCAAAGAAGAGGATTTCCCCAACACTTGACTGGTATTCATTTTATAGTTAAGTAGACTGAAGCAACGTAAAATGAAGTAACTTGCTCAAAGATACAGCATCCCACCCAATCTCTGAAACAAACCCTTAACCTTGCATTCATGATTCCAACTTTTTAATCATTAGGCCACATGCTTTCATATAATTATCTATTGACATGTTTGTATGTTTGTGTTAGCATATGTGTATGTGTAAACACACACATACACTCAGGTGCATACATACTATCTTGCTGCGAGAATTTGCTGATAGAAGTTGACCTGTGTCCCAGCTAATATGTATATATGTTTGCTTATTTGTTATTTGCAAAAGTTGTATCTCCGTGACAAGATAGGATTATTCAGTTCAAGTAAACTACAAATACATAAACACACTCACACACAAGAATGTATTAAATGAAATTGAGTTGGGAAACAAAAAGCAAAAACATACATAAACTCATAACTATGCAGATCCACAAAGTTATTCTGGTAGCAACTATCAAAATGCATGTAATAATTTTATGTAAATAATGTTATTTATAATAATAGTAATGGTTGTCATATCGCTATGCAATTCTGCACTTACTACCCACCTTTTACTGCTATAAATACTCCTGTAAACCACAGATCCTATAGTTTTGGCAGTAGATGTCAGTGGGACTTTTAAATCATTTAAATTGATTGTCATTATTATAATTTGATTGAATTTGTTCTCAGAATGGAATATAGATATAACCTAAAAATCTCAATATGGTACCCAGAGCAATTGAAGTTTCATGCACCTTTAAACATTGTTTGCTTGATTACGTTCAGTATGTAACTACATCAAAAGGAGCTAGTGGATGTTATCTAGGGATCCTAACAAACTCCTTTTCTCTAGAAAATTTTGAAATTATTTCTGAGTGCGTCACTTTCATTCAGCCAACAAAAGAAGTTGTAGTGTGGCACAAGCTTGTCACTCACAAACAATTACTTGCAGAGTTTGTTACTCAATACTTAAGATCTCTTGACTAACACATATAGAAACAAAATGTATTAGTGACGATGACAAGTTCCTTAACCATCTGGGGGTCATTAGTGACGCTGCAGCCATGCAGCGTATCTTGGTCGAGAAAGCCTGGTAGAGACCAGCTAAATTCATTTCTACAGCTGAGTGGACTGGAGCAACATGAAATAAAAAGTTTTTGCTCAAGAACACAATGGCTTGCCCAGTCCAGGGATCGAAACCACAATCTTATGGTCATGAATCCAACACCCTAACCACTAAGCAATGCGCCTCCACTAGTGGTACTCATTTCTACAGCTGAGTGGACTAGAGCTACATGAAATGAAGTGTTTTGCTCAAGAACGCAACCCATTGCCTGGTCCAGGAATCAAAACTACAATCTTACGATCATGAGTCCAATACTCTAACCACTAAGCCATGCATCTCCAAAGTATTAGTGACTCATTCATAAATCGAATCTCCCTTGCCCGTATACAAACTAGCCTACTAGAAAATAAAACTCTAGCTTTGACTTCAGTCATAAATCATGTCTATACATTGGAAATGACTATGAAATATTCTCAAGCTTATCGTTCTGCTCTTGAAGTAGAAAATTTGCTTCCATCAAGATGACTTAAGAATTTTTGAATTCTGAAATTAATCAGGTTTCTAAAAGGACATCTAGCACATCTGTTCCTTGATGAAATTTTCCATGACATTTTTGCAACTTGTATCTAGCCCTGGTATACTGCTTGTTTCCAGTGTAAGAAAAATGAATATCTTTTCAAATGTGAGCATTTGTTTCTACTCCATCTTCAATTGACCTGTATGCTTTATACATTCTAATACTCTGTCAGTAACTAAGCTGTTTATGAAACTTCCCTAAAAAAGGCTCATTCATATGAGTAGTTTCAAAGTGTTTAATCTCCTAATCTGTTGCATATAACCTTTGGTTACCAAATAAAGACTATAAGCATATGATATTGAGACCATCAGTTAATTTGACTATGCCAATCAATAAACATTGAGAAGAATTAAAGGTAAAAAAAATTGCCTGTATTGTCAATTATATTGCTTCATACCACTTGTCTGCTGTGCAGGCATTATTCTCAGTATTCCTTTTCTAAATAAATCTTCTATGTCCCAGTAGAATTCAATGCCCTCCCACCACTAGACTTGGCAGTTTATCCTCTGGCCTCACTCAAAATTGATCCATCAGAGTCTACTCCAAACTGTCACCAGATTTTAACCCTGTAATTACTCATCTGTGATTACCAATTTTCTTGACCATAAAGGGAAACAGTAGCTTATAGCTATTTATAGCATGCACAACTTGAAATTTTGGCCTTGTGTCTGATAGAAATCATTATGATTTAAACTGGAAGAGCAGGGGATTTGTGAATAGCATTTCAGTATTTTGTTACATAATGTTTCATTTCTGACTCCACATCTCGCTGCAATTGACTTTCCATCTCTCCAAGCTAAACCTCTTCTTCAAATATTTGTCTTTGAGCCAATGTGTGAAATCATAATTACATAAGGTGGATTATTGAATATCTTCTATTTATGTATTTATTTCTTTTTTGCCATGTGTCTCATTGCTCTTCATTTATATTAGAATTCTTTAGGTAAATTACATAAATTATACCTACATGATAAGTGTCCCACATATACACATAAATATGCACACTCACACAAATACACACATACATAATGTTGTAAGCTATACAATGTTTTAAAAAACTGAAAAAATTCAAATTAGAAGGTTTCTATCTGAAATTCCTCATTCACAGTATTTCTTGTTTATATGTTTTAATGGAATATTTGCTGTAATTGGAAGAGTGGTGAGAAGTGATAGGGATTGGACTCATTAGTGGCCATCATTACAGTGATGATTACGGTTCTGGTGGCAGCATCCATAAATAGGAAATTATATTCCTTTGTATACATGAAATTCTGAATTTTCGCTTCTGAGCAGCAAATGCTGATTTATCAATTTAAAGTTTTGTAATTTCACACAGGCGCATACAAACAAACATACACATACATACACACGTATGCACATGCATGCACACACAGAGGCATGCAATGATACATTTGCATATTGACTTATACATTCAGATTCACATCTAAACATACAGACCTCACAATAGAAAGCACAACACAAATAACCATAAAAATTAAATTAAATTAAAGAAATCAATTCTTAACAGCTGAAAATTATCTCCCTTCTTCTAAAAGATTTGTTAACAATTGCTACCAGGTTTTTGTTTCTTTCTGCAATTAAGTGGCAAATTTCAATTCATTGAGAATTTTTTTTATATGTCATTTAGTACACTACCACCTAACTGAATTATTATACGTGACATGCATGCACAAAATGTTTATTCAAATGTAACACATAATATTCCTTTAAGACTGCAAAAGAAATCAAAAAGAAAAAGGAATATGTTTCCACATATCAAGTAAATTGATATATTTAATTAATTTATAAATGCAGTGATGGCTAAAATCTATGGATTTATCCCATACTGAATTGTATTATATGCACACACACACATATTACACATATATCATCATCATCATTTAATTTCAGTGTTTCTTGTTGGCATGGGTTGGATGCAGAGCCAGATTAAGGCACATAGAGGTACTAAACACTTAAAAGGTTTTGGTGCCCTCAAGTATACGTAAATGGTTCAAAATGTAAACAAAAATGATTCAAAATGTAAACAATAATAACCCATAAAACAAATTCTTATTTTTCAAAAATGTAACAAAATTAAGAGTAAGATGGAAAATAATGTTTATTTTTGTTTGCTTCCACTTTTAATTGAAAAGTCTTCGATGATATCGTTAAAATTAATTTTATGTAAAACTTCTGCTTCTATATTACGAATATTACTTTAGCAAGTTTAAAGTGATTTCTTTCATGTGGCGGACCATTTTCATTTCTGTGGTGTCCCCATCCCTTGATTCCTAAGCATGTGCTTATTTTGCTTAATGGTTAATCCAGCGCTGGCTGGATGGTTTGACCAGAGCTAGCAAGATGGGGAGGCTGCACCAGACTCCAGTCTGATTTAGCATGGTTTCTACGGCTGGGTGCCCTTCCTAATGTCAGTCACTTTACAGAGTGTGCTGGGTGCTTTTTTTCATGCCATCACATGATTGTTTTGACATGGCACCGGCACAAGTGCTTTTTACTTGACCCCAACACAGGACTTTTGCAGGCTGATCCTCTTTACCAGGGGCAGTGGCTTTAGCACTTCTGCAGTGGAGTATATGTCTTCTTGAGTACATAGGTCTGTGTGTGTGTGTGTGTGTCTCTCTCTCTCTCTCTCTCTCTCTCTCTCTTTCTCTCTCTCTTCCCCCATTATCT
>NC_068982.1:175515971-175532623 GCF_001194135.2 Octopus bimaculoides | reverse complement strand
TCTCTCTCTCTCTCTTTCTCTCTCTCTTCCCCCATTATCTCTCTCTCTCTCTCTCTCTCTCACGCACACTGCACATACACACACAAAAAAAATATATATAATACATAGTCATTTGACCTGATAGATATAGCAACTGAATCTCCTTCAAATCACCTGCTATAGTATTTAAAAAGTGGACACTGGATAGCATGTCTGAAAAGGGAAGACAGAATGATCATAGCTAGATGCCCTTGGTCATAGGTCTGCTTGATCAGGGCTGACTTTGAGTAATCACATGATGCATGGTAATCTCATAAATACACATAGAAATGCAGTCACACATCCACATTTAAAAACATTTCATGTAATACATTGCCAAGACCTCACATTTATGTTCACATGTGCACACACACATGCACGTATATGCAAATATGCACATTCTCACACACATGCACATAAATGTAAACATATCATCTGACATAATCAGCATCCACAATCCACACAACATTCACAATTAATGCAAATATGCATACGTACCCATAATCAACACAAAACATAATTGCTACACTCACACACACACACATACACACACACTCTCTCTCTCAAACACTCACACACATAAACTGCACACAATATGTCTTTAATGTGCTCTACAGATGCATACATGCATACATAGATAAATACACTTATGCACGTTGATACAAACACTTTCTTATGCACAGCACATTCACAAATATATCGAAGACACTACATATATGCACAATTAACAAACATCTTCCGTTCATTTATTGTCTCTCACCCCTTTAAATACATGCATTCATGCATATTGTGCACAAAAGTCAGAAACAAATACACAAGTATGTAGGCATATATATATACATATTCACACAAGTAGAGTGGTATTTACACTAGGATATTCTGTGTTAAAGGCCATAGTAAGTCATAAAGCAGTGATGTACAAATATTTAGTTGTCATTTCATCTGCTTCATCAACGCTTTCATCATAAGCATCACTGTTGATATTAGGATAATCGTACTCACCAATACCATCAAAATTTCTGTCATGGCTAATGAAGGTGCATGACTCAGTGGTTAGAGCATCAGGTTCACAATCATGAGGTTGTGAGTTCAATTCCCAGACCTGGTTGTGTGTTGTGTTCTTCAGCAAGACACTTCATTTCTCGTTACTCCAGTTCACTCATCTGTAGAGGTGACTTGCAATATCACTGGTGCCAAGCTGTATTGGCTTTTGTTTTTCCCTTGGATAACATTGGTGGCATGGAGAGGGGAGGCTGGTATGCGTGGATGACTACTGGCCCTCCATAAACGATCTTGCCCAGACATGTACCTCAGAGGGCAACTTTCTAGGTGCAATGCCATGGTCATTCATGACCAAAGAGGTTGGGAGGCCATCATTCAGTTAATTTCACCATCACAAAATTACAACCCCTGGTATTTTATAGTCACCACTCACATAGTATTGTGGTACAAGAGCCAGCTCCTGGAATGCTAAGACTGTAGTATAGATTTATCACTTGTTGAAGCCATTTGACTTACTTATACTGTTAATGCTCTTGAGACAGATATTAAGTCAACAGCTTTTGGAAAGGTCATTGGGATTGACAGAAATGGTAGCTTGTTAGCCTGAATGCCTTAACTGCATCTCTACATCTAGAATATTTAACAGACATGTACTGGGACCAATTCTGTGAATTACACTGTTCCTTTATAAGCCTGTGGTTTTATCCCAATGCAAGAAATCATTATCGTCTTGATTATAATTATTATTATCTAGGTAGTGGGTGACATAAGCACCATTTCAAGTGCCAGGGAGGATTTCATCAACTTTCATCAACTGTCAAATTGTGTGGCCTTCTGCCAGCATTTCACATTTAATTTAACTTGCTAGCATTATGATTATTGAAAAATATCAGCTGCTACCATTTCCACTCTCAGTACATGACCAAAAAAAAAAAAAAACCTATGATCATTTAACCTATTAGAAATATTTCCATATATCTCTCAAATCATGCATTACTATGTTATAAAATGGACATATGAGACAATGTAGTTCTGAATACCGTTAAAGAATATCATCCTGGTTACAACACATTTGATTATAGGTTTGCTCAATCAAAATTTACAAACAAAAGTTACAATCTGAAATGTTGCATGTTGATATGCCATTAGCTACATATTAATTGGATGTACGTAACTGGATCATCAGAGTTTACCCATAGATGATTAACAGGGTGACTAGTCTGCCTTTGGTTGAAAATATGTAGAGAAACAACTCTCAATGTTGGAGAAATGTAAGCTATAATGAGAAAATAAAAACATTGTTAATGTTTATATTTACCTACAAGTTTCATTACTGATTCAAAAAGACTAGAAATAAAAAAAAGGTGGAACTCTGGTATACAGTTTGTCAGATTTTTATCAGGTTTTTGTATTTTCTTTAATTATGCACCTGTGTTCTGTTTAAATGTAGACATTTGTTCATTGTTCACATTTAGATTTCTAAAGAAAGGATTTGATTTAAAAACAGTGTTGTACACGAGAACATTGAGGTACATAGATACTAAATGAGTACTAGGTGAAATACATTTTGCAGCAGAGGAAGAGACAAGAGACATGTAATATAGAAGAAAACTGAGAGTTTCTGTAAGACATGTTGTGAGGCAGAGACCACATCTATGGCTGGAGCAAGGTCTCAACCTGGTGACATAGGGAATAATATAGTAGACAGAGCCATAAAATGCTTGGAAAAGATAACAACATGTAGCTATGACAGAAGCTAAACATCAATGGTACATAGCAAGAAGTGAAGCAGAAAGTAAGAAATTTGTCAATGTTCTATGACATGAGGATCAGAAGTGTGAAGTATTTGGGATTACAAAGTCGTATGGCAGTATAAATCAAGATGGTGTAAGTAAAATGTTTGTTATCATAGCTGCACATGCCTTCACTGATGCCAAGATGAAAATGGCATGGAAATACTGCTGCAAGAAACTGCTGAATAAAAGAATTTATGGGAGAGATGAAACAATCCCAAGGAGACTCAACATGGCTGTCGGCTATTGAAATCGTGTGAGATATGTTTAAAGTAGCCATTTGGTCATTAAGGATGTGAAGGCAAGGAAAGCAACTCCACTTTCAGGGAAGCACTAAGATGCTGAAAATATTCAGTGATGTAAGATATACACCAGTTACTTGCACAGTCAACAGGTTGTACAGGAAGAGATTATTCACAATATCCTCAGAAGCATCAAATTAATTAAACAAGTGATGAAAGTAACAAAAAGAGTTACAGCACAACTAATTAAGAAGAAAATCAGCTTAGATAAAGCATAGTTCAAGTTTGTGTTCTCTTTTTAGTGAGATATCTATTGGATAAGTTTTTGGTAAAGACTAAGCATTCATTGTGGGAGAAGGCCTTTGTTGAAGTTTCATGCACTGCAGTCTGAATAATGCTGAGAGAAGTAGGTATAAATGAGTGGTTTGCAAGAAATGTACAAACTGTATGGAGAGATATTATCTGCATGAGAGTTAGCAATGAGTTCAGTAGAGAATCTGGCATGCAAATAGGTGTCTTACCAGAGCTCAATTCTCAGTTACGCCTTCTTTTTATCATAGCTATTCAGCTATGATATATATAAAAAAAAAATACCTGATAGCTTCTCTTACCTAGTGACCTAATTAACAGTGAATGAAAGATAATGTTCCAAAAGCATAGTATCCAGGGTAAAAGCAAAGTAGAAAAAAATTACTTATACAGTCAACAGAGGAATTCTTTCTGGGGAAAGGATAGATTTTATGATGCTTTTGTGTAAGTGAGTGTTGAATACCAGAAAAACAAGGACATTGAACAGGGAAAATGTGAAGGCTGAAAAGAAATGAATGCATATTTCACAGGATGTGTAATGTTGATATGTATGAATGATGAAGCAAAAACTGAGCTGAGAGGATAACTGGATATAAGAGGATTTAGATATAGCATATGAAAAGTGTAGAGTTCATCAATGTGAACATGTGATGCATATGGGAGATGATGGTTTAGTAAAGACATGGAGCAATCCAAGTGAAAGAAAGGAAGATGAAATATGATACGGTAAAAAGTTATGAAAGTTGATTTTAAGAGATTGAACCTCACAACAGAGATGGCAAATAACTGCAACAAGTGACACAACCCGGTACTGAAGACCTGTCCAACTCTTGCGAGTTTAGAAAAACAAGCATAAAATGCCAATAATGATGGCAGTTGCAATGATGGAGGAAGAGTGTTTAGTTGTGAGATTAAAGCCTTTCCTGAGGATGCTAAGGATATTTTGCAGTCACCAAACCCGAGATGTTTTCAGAGACTGGAGTACAATGTAGGCTTTCTTATAAGCATTAACAGTATAAGGGAAATGAAGTAGTCAGTGATGATTGTAAGGACATTAGCATTAACAACAATGATAATAATTGTATTGTTGTGAATGAGGATATCTTCCGGTATTCTAAGATGAGATGTTGTAACTTTCAATCCTTTCTTGAGAGGGTTGATGGCTAAGCAAACCAAAGCATTCAAATATGGTGGAGATGGTGGGTTTTATGATGAAGAGGGTAGGGCATCCAGTTATAGAAACCATGCCAGTGCAGATAGTAAAGCTTAACAGTCTTTTTACTTGCCAGCTCCTATCAAACTGTCCAACCCATTCCATCATGGAGAACGGATGTTAAATGATGACAGTAATGTGCATAATAAAAATAATAATAAAAACGAAAATAATAGGAGTGTAGTCATAAGAATTTGAGTATCTCTCGATTAATTATTAAAAAAAAAGAATTTAATTTATTTTCTTAATATGAAACAATTTGTTTTCAATGTTTCTTCAATGTTAAATATTTAATCAATAGGTTTCTGTGGAACTGAAGATGATGTTGAAAATAATGGTCTTGTTGGTAGTGGTTATGGCAGTAGTGATAGTAGTAATAATAGTTGTAGTGGTTGTAGTGGTTACACTGGTGAAAGTAGAGACAGCAGTGATAGCGGCAATGGTAGTAGGAATAATGGTGGTGACTGTGGTGGTGGTGGTGGTAGTGGTGGCAGTGGTATCAGTGACTAACTTACAAGGGTCTTTAATGTTCATGCATGCACTTTCAGTTAGGTTGTGTTAGCACCACAAGTCTGCAGCTTATTCTTCCTCTAACAGATGACATTTTCTGCACTGTCATTGCCAGCAACCTTTAAAGTTAATCAAAACATAGGAAAATTTGCTAATAACGTTGTGTGTGTGTGTGTGTGTGTACATATGTATATATATATATATGTATATATATATATATATATACACACCACACACACACAAAAGGGGAAGCAGACAGATAGATAGCCAAACAGTTCAGTCAAATATGTTTTCACTGTGCAGTTATTTGTGCTTGCTTCTCCATTCAGCAAAGGAGGGAAGATTTTATTAAGTGACTGGGGTGGTTTTGCATTGTTGCTGGTTAGATTTGTCTGGTGGTGGAGTGCCTTCAGCAAGACTCGGTGTCATTGCCCGACATTTAAAAAGATTGTTGTTTTTGGCAGCACAGGACATTGCAACCTAGTTGCTAATATTTCATAGAGTTGGCAAAAGTAAATAGATAAACAAACTAATAAATAAATATTAGAAAGTGATGTTTAAAATGAAAACACTGTGTGCAGTATGTTATTTTCAGTTGGTTGTTATTTGAGTCAACTAATAAGGATGATTTTTTTTTTTTTTTATAATGGTGGGTGGGCATTACAAGGACAAATTGCAATAAAGTGGGAGTTTTATCTTGTGTGTAGAAGGAGACAATGAAGAGGAACAACTAATCAAATATCAAACATTAGGCCTCACCGAGGCAATGACTAGTGACCAAAACCTTTGGAAATATGCTGTGCATGAGAAGACCTGGCAAGCCAAGTGAGACCATAACAAGTGGCCTATGCCAGAGGTGTAACCAGCCCACTTATGCGTACTTTCCTTCATTGGACACTAAACTCTGCTTGCAAAAACCTATTGAGACAAGTGAAATTGAAATCAAATCAAATTCGCAAATTCGGTGACTGGCACCCATGCCAATGGAGCGCTGAGAGCAGCTCACTGGCTTCCGTGCTGGAGGCACGTAAAAAGCACCATTCGAACGTGTTTGTTACCAGTGCTGCCTTACTGGCCCTCGAGCGAGGTCATTGCCAGTGCCGCTGGACTGGCTCCTGTGCAGGTGGCACGTAAAAAACACCACTTGAGCGTGGCCATTGCCAGTACTTCCTGACTGGCCCTCGTACCGGTGGCACGTAAAAGCACCCATTACACTCTTGGAGAGGTTGTTGTTAGGAAGGGCATCCAACTGTAAAAACTTTGCCAGATCAGATTGGAGCCTGGTGCAGGCCATCTAGTTCGTCAGTCCTCAGTCAAATCGTCCAACCCATGTAAAAAGCTCCTTTCAAGTGTTGGGCCTCACAGAGGCAATGACTAAGACTTTTAGCATTATGTTATGCTTGAGAAGAAGACCCGTCAAGCCAAGTAAAATCACAGTCGTAGCAGATACTGGTATCACGCAACTGGCACATAAAAGCACCCGTTATACTCTGAGTGTTTGGTGTTAGGAAAGGCATCCAGCCATAGAAACCATGCCAAATCAGACTGGATTCTGGTGCAACCTTCCTGCTTACCAGCCCTGGTCAAACCTTCCAACCCATGCCAGCAAGGACAACGAATGTTAAATGATGATGGTGATGATGAAATATATTGAGAGCAAAATTAGACATAAGAGGAATTGGATGTAGTGTACAAGAAAGAAAACTGCACTGATATGGACATGTGATGCATATGAATGCGGACAGCTGTATAAAAAAGTGCTGATCACTGCAAATGGATGGAACTTGTGGAAGAGGGGAAACCCCAGAAGACATGGAACTCAGTAGTGAAGGCTAATCACAGGACTTTGAACCTCATGGAGAAAAGGACAAATGGCAGAATGATTTGTAGTATGCAGTACTCAGGAAGACCGTCCCATCTAGGCAAACCTGGGATTGGTCTCCTCACCTAATTTCCACCTCTAGTTTTCCCTTCCACCCATGTGTGTGTATGTATGTGTTTATGTGTGTGTACTGGTACAATATACCCAAATTATTAAGAAGCTCACTTTGCAACATGCTATGTCAGTCCCACTGCATAGCATCTTGGATACTTGACATTTTTCACAGCTGAGGGTTGTCCCATACACTGTCAGTAAAGTTGGATAGATGGAAACTGTATAGAAACCCATTGTATGGATTGTAGCTGTAATTCAAAGATATAGTTTTGTCACACTCTGTGAATTATGTTAAAGGTACACCTGTCTATGGAATGCTCAACCACTTGCATGTTAATTCAATGAGCAAGTAATTCAGTTGGTCAAACAACAGAATTTTCATTCATGAAACTGTTACCCCTCTCATGAGAGAGAGAGGTAACAAAATAATTCATAAATACATTTTTGTTTACTTATTTATATATTTTCTTTCATGTTTTTATTTGACAGTTACCTATACAATCATTTGGAATACTTTTCTTGCCATATTAAAATATGTAAGTACTACAAAGTTTCTTTTTCTGGGGGATTTTTTCTTCTTTTTTTTGCAACTTTTAATTTAATGTTTGAATATTTTACTATTCTTTCATCAGTTTGAGAATAGAGATTGTCTTGGTTGTGGTGATTGAAATATAGGGTTTGCTTGTTGAATATTTGTTTCCTTTTTTATCAATTATTCCATTGGTGTAGTTTTCTTTTCACTTATGCATACATGTACATGTAAAAATGATTAAATGTATTTGTTTTCTTCCTTTTTTAAATATTTGATTTCTTTTTACAAAAAAAAAAAAGCGCTTGCTTCTAGCAAAGAAGCAAACTTCCATTACCAGTATTTCTATGATAACGATGATAGGTTGGACTTAAGAAAAGTCTTGTTTAATTTTACTATTCTTACTGGTTGCATCTCTTAAGTGTTTATTAGCTGGTCACTTTCTTAGCCCAATAATCTTAGCTTTTCCACATTGTCAATTATACATTTACCAACATACCCAAATGTACCTAATAATTATTGGTATAAATGTGAATTTATGTGGTATCATAAATCTCGAGTTAGTACTGTGAAAAGAGAAGCTTATGATAAATATCAGGATCATGCAGGTTTTTGTATGAATATGCTTGTGTTTGTATAGATATGTATATATATATATTTAGAAAACTTGTTTTTCACATTTTTGTGTACATTTCTGTATCTATTTATGATTTACTAATCTAAATGAAGATGCAAGGAAAATGCTGAATTTATTCTAGGAAATGCACACACATGCATGCATACATGTGTGTGTGTACAGATTCACATGTATGTATAAGTTCATGTGTATAATCTTTAAATATTTTATATTGTTTTCACTAATATAATTTTCATTGCACACACACATGTCTGGTTTCTTTCAGCTTCAGTCTATTAAATCTACTACCCAGAATTCCATAGCAGAAGGATACTTGTTCAAAGTGCTAGTGAGGCTGAACCCCAAATACCTGGTTGCATAACAAACCACATAGCCGAGTGGTTGGCGTTAGGAAGGGCATCCAGCTGTAGAAACTCTGCCAAATTAGATTGGAGCCTGGTGTTGTCATCCGGTTTCACCAGTCCTCAGTCAAATCGTCCAACCCATGCTAGCATGGAAAGCGGACATTAAACGATGATGATGATGATGATGATGATGTGTGTATGTAGTGTTGTGGTTTGATGCAATATACTTTACCAGAACCTTTTAACTCAAGTCCAATTAATCATTACACTCCTATAACTTTGTTGTATTAACTAATATTCTCAAAGGTTAGATGGTTGTGAAAAGAAGATGCATAATATGAGTATAAAGACACAAAACCAATTGTTGAATATTTTAAATGCATTTAATACACACGTTTCTAGTAGTTATGTAAGGGTTATCTTACATAACTGCTTAGAAACATGTGCATTAACTGCATTCATAATTTCAATATTTGGTTTCACCTTTATCCTTATATACATATATAAATACATATATATATGTGTGTGTGTATGCATGTGTATATATGATTGACTGCCATGATTGACCAATAGGTCCTAAAGTTTTTTTTATTCTCTCTCTGTATATTTCTTTGTGTTCCTTTCTATGGAAGAGCATAGGCTTGAAATGTAAAAGACTTTCTCACCTTCTCGAGCATTAAACTAATACACCTGTTTTTGTCTTTTGTTTTTCTGTAAATTTCAACTACACACACACACACACACGCACACACACACACACACATGTGTGTGTATGTATAACTGTTTAAAATACAGTACAATTGATCTTGTGCTGGGGACATCAGTCCCCAGTATAATAATATAGTTCAAATAAAAAAGTATTTTTAAGATAATTATTGCTAGTAACATTCTACTGTCTTTTTCTCAGACTGGGTTCTATGGTACATAGGTATGTCTGGTTCAATGGCAAATTTAAATAAACCATAGCTAGCCTAAATAAACCTGTTGTGTGCTGGTATTTTAAAATGTATGTAGATAATTGTAATGAAACGTTGTTTACATAAAAATGTGATTACATTTATTCTAATCAATGATCTAATCAAATAAACACAACTTGTTGCAAAACCACTCATAGTTTTATATGACAAGATTCTATATTATAATAAATCTTAAAGTTACATTTTTTGTGCATTTCTTTACTATCTTTTAAAGAGTTTTTCCAACAATTTCACACAAAAACAATTGAGTAATTGAGTGTAAGGATCAACAAATACAAAGTATGGGTTAAAACAATTTACATAGATACGAAAGCTGCCTTGCTTTAAAATATGTTTTTTTTTTATTTTGCTTTAATAGTTTCAGCTTAAGAGCTGCGGCCATGCTAGGGCACTGCTGTTATGCAGGTTTAATATATATGATTTTGTATATGGAATTCAAAGCAGTTTAAATTTAGTTTTTTAGTTAGATTATTTTAAAATTAATGATTATTAACATATTTAGTTTTAACATGTCTAGGCAGGTTGAGATGCAAAATACACTGGTCACTGTATAGGAGAATAACTACTCCCTTTTAGGATGACAGCTAATTACTGCACAGCATTCTGGGACACTGGTGTTTCAACATGTGTTTTGTCAGCCAGAAGCAGCCAGAACTCTTGTACCTAATCAAAGCCAGTGACTTTGTTTATACATTCAGTGAACAAATCGTTTGCTAATTGATGCCTATATCTGCCAACCAACAGAAAAAAAATAAATAAAATTTGCACTGAGTGCATCAAGATTTGGAATGATTATTTCCATATTCTTAACATAGTGCACATAACAGTTTTTATTGGTTGGCAGAAATAAGCATCGACAGCAAGCAATTTGTGTACAGAAAGTATAAACAAATCCTGCAACTTTGTTTTAAGCCCAGAATTCCAGTTGCCTCTGGCTGACTAGTCACAACATTTTGAAACAACAGTATCCCATAATGCCATGCATCAATGAACCAAGTGTGTTCAACACACTGTCATCACAAATGGAAGAATTTATTCTGTGACATATGTTACAGCAACCAAAATATTTGCATCCAAATCTGCCTAGATTTACTCTTTTACTTGTTTCAGTTGTTTGACTGTGGCCATACTGGGGCACCACCTTGAAGAGTTTTAGTCAAACTAATCATCCCCAGGACTTATTTTTTTAAAGCTTAGTGCTTATTCTATTGGTCACTTTTGCCACACCACGAAGTTACAGGGACATAAACACACCTGAACAATTGAATAAGTACCAGGCTTAAAAAAAAAGTACAAGGGTCAATTCATTTGGCTAAAAATTCTTCAAGGCAGTGCCCCAGTATAGCCACAATCCGAAACAAGTGAAAGATAAATGATAAGAGATGCAAATAATCATTCCAGATCTCACTGTATACAGGGCAAATAATGATGTTTTTGTCATCTTAAAATTACTTTTTCTAATGAATTTACTTTTGTTGTTCAGTTTGGTAACTTACAAAGACAACAATGCCATCTTAGACTTGCCAAATACACACACACACACACATATAGAATTGTTTTGAATGGAATTGTCATTGTGTGAAACTGTCAAGACCATCATTGCTAAGAATATTCTGATCACTTTTGGTAAAATAAACACAAAACAGTTATAAACTTGCAAGGGAGACAATTGAAATTTTAAAAAAGATATGTAAAACTGTAATTTATACCAGGTTCACTTTACTATTCAAAACCTGTTTTACATGTATATGATGGTTGTACTCAGAGATGCCATGCTGGTTTCTATTAACAAAATCAAATTTAATGCAGAATTACACCAATATATATACATATATAACCAGACATAGTCATATGTTTTTCTAATTAATCAAAGCATGAAAGCACAAGGATTGACTGAAAGCCAAGAATTTATTTATTCACATACAAATGATATGTGGAATGTTTTGCCACATAATATGTAATTAGATGTTTTTTTCTTTTTTTTTTTTTCATATTTTTTTCTTAATTTCATATTTAAAATAATTTGGTATCATTCTTGTCCAAGGGTGTCTGCAAGTATAGCAATCTGTAAATGAAATGTTTCAGGTTTGTATAAAGCCATCCTGAAAACATTTCTCATTATAACTTCACATCCTGTTTAAAATGTATGTAACTATTTCAAAACCAATCAAAAACAGAAAATATCTGTAGAAATATCTGTATTACTTAATACTCATCTTACAAATGAAGAAAATTAAACAGGAACGGAAATTCTCATTTCATGCTTTAATTGAATATTCAAATGACTTAAGTTACATTAACGGTACACTGTACTTCTATGATTAATATAACCTAAGACATTTTTAGCATGCTTATTATGTATATGTTTTATATCAGCATTTTATTACTACAAAAGATAAAAAATAAGAAAATTTTATTATACAATGTCCTAACATATACCTCCACAGAATTTCTGTACACGCAACATTCTCTCCCAAAAGATTCATTTACATTCTTTGTTTTTGCCATAATGCTCTCTTTTCTTGAATTTTGTACTCTGAGCATTACTTAAAATTATAAGTTAGTGACAGAAAACTAAGCAGGAAATTAATTTATTCTCACATTTGCTACAGATTAACTTTTAATTTAAAATGAAAATTATGTAACAGTTACTATTGGTGTATATTTCAGAACATTCCATTTCCAATTACAAGTAGCAGAGCTCAATTAAGCTTTTTACTTTGTTTTGAACTTCATGTTCTTAACGCATTTCTTTTACATATCTACATGCATTTACTTACATATATATGTATGTATATAAGAGGTATACACCATCGTAGCCATATCTATTTATTGTATACATAACTGTATTAATGTTCAGATCATTTCTAAACTTTTGATTTGTTCATGAGATTTATTTAATTGATTATTTGTTTTGAATGAATTATAAAACAATTTGGCATTGTTTAATACTGGGGCAGTATAATTGAGTAGACCTATGCATTCTAGTGAACATGATCACATTTCTTTTCATTTTTCGTTTGAGTGTAGTATCCAAGATGACTGCGTTGGATGTGACCTTGGGTATAAGTGTGTGTGTGTGTGTGTGTGTGTGTGCGCATATGTGTGCATGCTTGCACATGCATACAAATGTGCAGGAATGTTCTTGATATTGTGTTCACTTGTCCTGCACTCTTGAAGACCTTTAGCATACAAAATCCCTTACTTGCAAAACAGTTAGAAGCTAGTAAAGGTTGGTAACAAGAAAACCATCAATGTGTAGTGGCACTTTGGGCAAGTGTCTGCTACTATAGCCTTGGGCCAACCAAAGCCTTGTGAGTGAATTTGGTAGACGGAAACTGAAAGAAGCCCGTCGTATATATAGATGTGTGTGTGTGTGTGTTTGTGTGTCTGTGTTTGTCGCCCATTCACCATCGCTTGACAACCGATGCTGGTGTGTTTATGTCCCCATAACTTAGCAGTTCGGTAAAAGAGACTGATAGAATAAGTACTAGGCTTACAAAGAATAATTCCTGGGGTCGATTTGCTCAACTAAAGGCGGTGCTCTAGCATGGCCACAGTCAAATGACTGAAACAAGTAAAAGAAATATATATTTACATGTGCACATATATATATGTATATATATACATGTGCATGCATATATAAATATACTTTCCGTATTCTCGAGCGTCATACTAATATATACTTTTGTTATTTACACCACCTGTCCTCGTCTGTTGTTATTTTTTGTATATTCTCCCATATATATATATATATATACATGCATGTGCATATATAGATATATATAGATATATTTATATGTATGAAAATTTACATACAAATATATACATATATATACACAGTGAAGGCATATGACTCAGTGGTTAGATTGCTGGACTCACAATCATGAGGTAGTGAGTTCAATTCCCAGACTGGGTTGTTTGTTGTGTTCTTGAGCAAGACACTTTATTTCAAGTTGCTCCAGTTCACTCAGCTGTAGAAATGAGTTGTGATGTCACTGGTACCAAGCTGTATCAGCCTTTGCCTTTCCCTTGGATAACATCAGTGGTGTGGAGAGAGGAGGCTGGTATGCATGGGCAACCGCTGGTCTTCCATAAACAATTTGTGCCTTGGAGGGTAACTTTCTAAGTGCAATCCCATGGTCATTCATGACCAAAGGGCACTTTTACTTTTTATATATACATATGGCAAATGGAGTGAGATGGTATGGCATGTGTTGAGGAGGGATGAAGAGCATGTTCTGAGGAAGGTGATTGCATTTGAGGTAAATGGAGCGTGAAAGTGAGGTAGACTGAGGAAAAGGTGGAGGGGACAGGTGAAGGAGGAGGAGATTGGGAGGGTTGGTTTGAAAAAGGAGGATGCCCAAAATCGGGCGAGATGGTGTGAGGGTGTTTGCTATGGCATTGAGGTAGATTTGGCCACCCCTGTTAATGGGGACAAAACCTGGATTTAAAACATTGGATGATGATGATGATGATACACACACATAAATACACATGTTATGAGTGAGTAAACTCCACTTAGTGCAGTTTTTGTGATCTTCAGTTGAGTTTATTAAATATCAGTGCTATAAAAACAAAAACTATAAACTTAAAATCACTAGATACAAATCATAAATATCATTTAAAAATTCGAAGACTGTCATAAAATCAAATTACCATGTTTATTGTTGTTACAAATGTAGCAGAAATTCCAAGAACCTAACCTGGAACCAAATGACCCTCACTCTAACCTTTTTCACCCTTCCTAACTTAACTCCAAAACTACAACCAGTCTCGCCATCATAACAGGAAAACTTTAAAAGTAATTACTATTAATTGCTACTGTTGACTTTGTTTTGTCATCTTATTTTTATTAGAACAAACAAAAATTATGCCTATATGCCCAATATATCGGAGAGGAGGATGTGATTAATTTACACCAGACAGTATTTGACAGAGTGTAGCTATATTTTAGTTTTCTGTCTGTTTCTGTAAAAATGCTGATTACTCGGGAAATAAATGAGTAAATTAAGTTACATTGTGTTGTTGTGCAAACAATTTTATATTAATCTGATGGATTACTTTATACTTTAGTAGAGTACAAATTTATTGTTCTTATATTCTTATACAAGAATGTTGTTGATAATGAATTCGAAGTTTTAGCCAACTAAGCCATCATCAGTGGCTTCTCTGGCCAAAACTTTGAGTCAGTCAATGTCAACAACATTCTTTTATTAGAATAATATATATATATATCCAAGGGTCAGTTTTTCTGCTAGTAATTAAAGTGATAATGACTTCTAACTTAGATGCATGAGTATAGATTTTGACAAGCAATAGTGGATTTCTATATTTACTAGTGCTTAGTTTATTGACACTAGAAGGATGAAAGGCAAAGTTGACAAAAACACAGCACCACATATTTAGAGGAAAAGGTAATTATTTTGTCGATCACAGAAAGGTAAAAAGTAAAATCAGGAGCTGTTGAAACATGAACTCAAATCATAAAGGAAGAATGCTAAATATCACCAGGCATTTTATCCATTGTTCTACCACTTCTGCTAATTCACCTTAATAACAAAAAGAATAAAGAGAGGAAAAAAGAAAAATCAAGAAGTATTAATATATATATTTTCATGTATTGCTTGTATCGTATTGTTGTTGTTAAGATTTCTGCTGATGTAACCTCACCTCACAAACTGTATTTGGTTGTTTAGATCTATTTTATCTTCTATGCTGGATGAGGGATTAACAGCTGTATTTGCAGATTAAGATTCATGTGAAAATTGATGTATGTCTGTAGCTAATGGACACCTTTAGATCTGTTAATGGATGTAACATTTACAAACTGGATGGGGTAGAATCTCACTAACTTATGGTTACGACTATCTCTTAGGGTATGACTTATGTGTGTGTATGCGTGTTTTGAGTGAACAAAATGCGTATGTATTAAAAATAGATGCACTTGTTTATTCAATTGTGAGTGTGTTGTGTGTCTGTGTGTAATTGTGTATATTTGTACAGGCAGAACACATATAGTACATTATGTGTGAGTGTGTGTGTGTGTAAATATAATGTAATATACATGTGGTTGTAACTTATATATCATGTGCATGTAAAATATTAGCAGCAGATAATTTTTTCATATATCATCATCATTTTTACATAATACATACATAAATACACATTCAAATGCAACAAGACAAACAGTCCAGATAATGAGAGTAAGATGCGTACACTTATTTTGAAGCCCATATGTCTGTTTTTGCGCGCATGTGTGTGTGTGTGCAAGACCTACATATACAAGCTTTACATAATTGTTGCCAGCTAATCATATTCTAAAAGGTACATAAAACCCTTTTAGAGAACTCTTAACTATATTTTTCTACAAAACGTATCCTCGTGAGCTTTTACTATAACATATGCCACTCTTTTTGTTTTTCTTTTCTCTATGTTCTTCCTTCATGCAACATTATTAATTTTATTCTAGCTTGACCAAGCTTCACACCCATCAGCAAACATACTGTATGCTGTTTTAATAAAAAACAATTTTGTTCTTATCTCACTATGAGGGACAGATTTAGTTCTCATGGCTGATGAAGCAAAAAGACACAAAAACTTTTGCATCTTATGATCCAGTGACATTCACAGCCCAAAATTTGCTTTTACATATATTGTCTAAGGAGATAAGTTTTTCCCTGGACAATTTCCACAAAGGAAGATCTTATCACACACAAATACACTTAAATGTGTTAAATATGACTTTACATGAAAATATTTTGTTCAAACTGCTTTGTGCAATATATGAACTGGTACTCAGTCGGTTATGACAACGAGGGCTCCAGTTGATCCAATCAACAGAACAGCTTGCTCGTGAAATTAATGTGCAAGTGGCTGAGCACTCCACACACACGTACCCTTAATGTAGTTCTCTCAGGGAGATTCAGTGTGATACAGGATGTGATGAGGCCGGCCCTTTGAAATACAGGTACTACTCATTTTTGTCAGCTGAGGGAACTGGAGCAATGTGAAATGAAGTGTCTTGCTCATGGACACTGCGTCGCCGGGAATTGAACTCACGACCTTATGATCGTGAGCGGAATGCCCTAACCACTAAGCCACGCACCTTCACTAGTGCAATATATATATGTAATATATAT
>NC_068982.1:175502789-175515869 GCF_001194135.2 Octopus bimaculoides | reverse complement strand
ATATATATATATATATATATATAGTGTGTGTTTGCAATGAAGTATAGGAAAAGGAGATAGATAGTTGCATAGAGAATCATGCATGTAGACAAGCAGATCAATAGTTGTAGATGGCTAGATGTAGATAAGGCAAACAGACAGCTAGATAGACGTATGTATGCTAACATGCACACATCTCTCTCTCTCACTCTTTTTTTTCTCTCTCTCTCTCTCACTCTTTTTTTCTCTCTCTCTCTCTTTTTCTCCTTTTTCTCTCTGATGATTATATATATATATGAGGCAGTTACATAGACTCTTACACACCTGGATCGCTTAACACATACAAGAGTGGAACCAGTATTACAGCACTTGGCATATTGAGGTAATCATGTGACTTGCTCTGATATACAATTGAACACTAATAGAATACTAATAGCAATATGATGAAGAAAGTGGTTTTTAAATGTAATGTTTGTATAAACGCAGATAACATTGCTTTCAAGTAGCCACAATTTAGTCTAGTGTTACATAGAAGATAAGTGCTAAAACTTACTGAATCAACATGGTCTTGAGCTGTTAGCTGAAGGATCCATAATTTATGTCCTATCACAAGCCCTAGGATATAACAGGGATGGGATAATAAGCCACATAGGCAAGATCTAGTCTCATGAATTCCTAATGAAAGCTTCATGGACTGAGCCATTAAGCGTCAAACTTACTTTACCAAAGACAAGCAGATGGCAGTGATAGGATATGAATCAACCACTTTTTGCTTCATCTGTCTAATGCTAAGTGGAATGAGTCATTGAAAGATAAATTTTCCTTCCCAGAATGCAATGGTGTGACAGTGCAGAGGCATATACTCTTGTATTAAGCAAGTAAACTGGAAGATTCTCTATAAAATTGTGTCATGTGTGTGCATACATTATATATTTACACACAAACAAGGGTCTCTCCTAGGCAAGATACATTTTTTGCATTGCATAAATACAAACATCCATATGTATATACATCTGTCACTCGCAAGTGAGTATGACTTGGGAACATGTAACCATGCATTCACTACTTCTTTTAGATGCATATGTCATCACAAGCAAACATAGGCGTCCTCTCAACCCTCCCACTCCCACCTTTAGTTCAGCAGATCATCAAAGACATGTTGCTGGAGGAAGAGAGGGCTGGGCCAGCACTGGGATGGTACTCATTTTCTAACTAAGCAAACTGGAGCAATACATAATGAAATGTCTTGCTCTGCTTGATCCAGAAATCAAACTCAAGATCTTATGATGATCATGACCCAAACTTCCTAGACCATATATATATATATATATATATATATATATATATATATATATATATATATTTATATATGAATAAATCACTGATTGACATTATAGCTATATGAAGTTCCAACAACTGGTTATTGGTCCTACTGTGGCAAAATGTAATTACAATGTGTGTATTGTGTGTATATGTTTGTGTGTGTGTGTACTTTGGATATGCAGGACAACTTAAGCCAGTATGGGAGACAGATATAACATGATTATGAGGAGTATATATACTGAATATGCTTGTGTAAAAGTCAAATTATTTAGACCATTTTTTTAAGGTCAAATTTATGGGGTTGACTATTACATGGGTACTACATTTGAGGGGCTGAAATTCAAGCTAGAATCCAAAGTGAATAAAAACAAAAACACAATGAATTACATTAATATTACCAATTCTGTGCATCAACAGTGTTATTTCTACATACAGAATAATATGGTACCTTGACCAACAAATGTTGTCCTGTTGTTCATCAACTTTTATATGGGGTGTTTGGAAAATTCCCAAGTTCTTGGCCAAAAATAGGGGGGGGTGACTTTTACATGAGATTGACTATCACCTGAGTGTATACAGTATATATATATATATATATATATATATATATATATATGTGTGTGTGTGTGTGTGCGTGTATAAATATATATACACACACACACACCAACCTTCCACACAGTTTCTCTCTACCATAATTACTCACAAACCATTGGTCAGACTGGTGCTATAGTAAAAATCTCTTGCCCCATATGCTGCACAGTAGGACTGTTTGCAAAACAAACACATTATTGACATAGCCATATCTGTGCCTGTATAATCATCATTCTAACATCTTATTCTATTGGTAACATGTAGCATATTTCAAATCTTGTACAGTCTGCATGTGCAGTGTTTAGCATATAAACTGATAATGTATCAATATGTACTGGGTTCTGTGGTATCAATTGACTTCTGTCCATTGAAATTGTTTGGTTTGTACCTTAATTAGAAACAATCATTTATTGCTTTAAAAATTTTGGCACAAGGCCAGCAAGTTCGTGGGGAGCAGGTAATTTGATTACATCAACCCCAGTGCTCAACTGGTACTTATTTTATCAACCCTGAAAGGATGAAAGGCAAATTTCGCCCCAGACAAATTTGAATTCAGAACATAAAGACAGATGAAATGCCACTCAGCATGCATTTTGTCCAGTGCATTAACAACTCTGCTAGCTTGCCATCTTGGAAGCAATTATACATTATTATGACTTGTTCCTTCTTCCAAAAGCATTTCTCTACAGTTTCCCATTTGTCACTAATTAAAATTCCTTCCAAGACCACCATCACCACAAATAACAACTACATATACAAATTTGACACATCTTCTAAATGAGGGAATTAGTAGATTATTGTTTTTGTTCTCATTCTGATATTTTAAATTATTATTGCAAGAGCATCTTTTTCCTATAAATGAATTTGTCATTGCGGTCAGCATTATTATTATTAGTAGTAGTACTATTTGGTAATGAGCCAGGTGAAGGGATATTTTCATGGAACAGATTACTGGGAAATAAAATCTTAATGAGTGTGTTTGTGTGTGTGTGTGTGTGTGTGTGTGTGTGTGCATGTGGCAAGCAGAAGTCCTTTGCATTGCACTGTTAAAAGCTAAAAAAACTAGAGAAGTATGTCTGTAAAACATTTCAGTATCTCTCTGACCTCTCATATTATTCATAGAAAAATAGAACCAGATAAAAAAATAATAAATAAATAATAAAAATAATAAAATGAAAAACAAAACTTTGAAAATCAGGAAGGAAAATGGAAAAAGCATCAACATATCACTCTCGTCCTCTACCTTGCCTCTTCCTCCAGAGCAACATAAGCATGAAGAGCATAAAAAAGAGAAAGTTGTCTATCTAGATTGGCCATTTCATGTCTCACCACCTGCCTGACTATCTTCACTATTCTCTCACACCAAAATGCCTGCTTGTTGTTATATCTAAAATTCCATTGCTGTTGCTGCCTAGGGATTAGATGTTTCAAGTGGTTGCCTTCTGGGTTCTGTTGTTGTCCCCCCCCCCCCGCATCTTTGCCTCCCTATTTATTTATTTATTTATTTTTTGTTCTTACTCATATGTTATATGGTTTGAAGAATTATTTTGCTTATTTTTCTAGAGGACATTGTTTTTGTTTTTATTTACATTTTTTGACAGAGTGGAAAATAAAATAAAACGTTGGTACTACTACTACTACTACTACTACTACTACTACTACTACAATTAGGACCACTAAAACAAAGACAACAGTTGAGAAAGAAATAGAGGAGGTTTGGAGTCGAAGGAAAATAAATATATCTCCACCCATCAAAAATGATAAGGAAATAAATAATACAATAAAAAAAAATAACTAACAGAGTTTTCTTAGGTTGAAATAAGATTTTAGCAGAAGGTAAAACAACAAAATACACTAAGAATTTTTTTAAAGAAAGAACAAAACTGCAACATTAAGACCATCTACCAATTTGATCAATAAGATGGCGCTTAAACTTGGATTTCTTCTGCAACTGGCATCATTGCATACTGTAGCCTACAAACACATATGCACTCAGATACCACCACACACACACACACTCTGGCCATTTTTGCACTTTCCTGCCTTCAAAAACTACTTTCTCTGTCTCCTTTCACTTCAAGTCAGTTATTTTTCAGTCATATAATGACATGTTTTTTCTTAGACTATTCTTTTTCGTCTTTCTGATGACAATCCATGCTCAAAATGTCACATCCCACAATTTTTTTTTCCATCTTAAACTTTCTCAGAGCTTCAGTGTAATATATTCACTGTGTACATCCTTTTGCTGTTTTTCCTGTTTTATTTTTGATTTGCCAATATATATATGATAGTTTTTGTGTGTGACAGATGCACAGGGGCAATAAATACCGGAAGTTATACAGAAAACAGATTTCATTACATGCCAGGCGGGGAAACTAAACGTAGTTGATAGCTTCTGTTACCTAGGTGACCAAGTCAGTAATAGGGGTGGATGTCCTGAGAGCATAGCTGCTGGAATAAAAATAGCCTGGGCAAAGTTCAGAGATTTCCTACCTCTGCTGGTGACAAAGGGCCTCTTGCTCAGAGTGAAAGGTAGACTGTACTGTGCATGTGTGCGAACAGCCATGTTACATGGCAGTGAAATATGGGCTGTGACTGCTGAGAAGATGCATAGGCTTGAAAGAAATGAAGCTGGTATGCTCTGCTAGAGGTGTAAAGTTGGACATAAGAAGCATCAGATGTGGTGCAAGAGAGACGACTGTGCTTGTATGGTCCTGTGTTGTGTATGGATGAGGACAGTGGAGGAAACCTGTGGTAGAGGTAGACCCTTGCAAAAAAAATGAAAATTTCAAGTATTAGGGAGTAATACAAAGGTTGATTGAAAAATTGTATATCTACGTTTGATTCACAACAAAAAGAAGATTCTCTATAGAACAGTTTTATAGCACATCTGGTACAGTCTTAGCTATACAACAAACTACAATGGTACAAGTGTGTACCTATACAAAACCACAATGGTATAGGTGTGTACCACTCAAAATTATTTACTCTTAGAAATATGTATTGCAACATTGTTGCAAGAATATTACTATCCAATGCTTATAAACTACGTACAATATGTTTAGAGTGAAGAAAATGTTATAAATAACTTACCAAAGCATGATAATAATCATTTAAAAGCAGTCAGTAAATGTGGGGAGTTTGTACACATGAGCTTTTTCAGCAATCATTATAGTGTCATACACTCCGATCATATGTCTGGTGCTACATACTTCCCAGAAAAACTGGAGCGGTACTATACTGCATCACATAAAATGGAAATTTTAAAGATTTGGGTTGTAAAATTTTTGACTGGTACAAATATTACCAGCCAGGCTGAAAGGGTTAATGCATCTTTCCTTGCTAAAACTTCTACCCTATCCTCAATTCCTTACCCAATAATTTGGCCTCGTAGTTAATTGTTATCATAGAACTGAGAGACAGGTCTGTGTAATACTGTTCATTAGTAGTTATATGCATGTTTCATTATCTATCCTGTATAAATTCTTAGTTTTGTGTCTAAGAAGAAAGTAAAGTTCATTTCGAATTTTTAAGTTTTTGTATGTCTACACTAAGTTTACTTTTGAAAGGTGTAGAGGATTTACAGTATCATAGCTTGGGTGTGATGCCTAAGAGATTCATTTCAAAGGTTTTCAGCGTCTCAATTCTGGGTGCAACTGTTCTAGACCTAATTCTGAAGTCTTCAGAATCTGCTGGTGCTTGTACATGCTCATAGAAGAACTCTTGTGGTTTTTGACTGTCTTTTGATCCCTGATTTTTCTGATGTTGTATTTTCAAAAATCCAGTAAAAAAAAAAAAAGAGCCGAAGCCTATACTTTTTCGTTCAGCCATATCTGATGACTGTTAATTTACTTTCCACACTTGAAAAAGTTCTTCACAAAACTATTTAGTAACACGAGTTGGATGTTATGAGACTAAGTTCATAATACTGTAGAAATAATAGTCCCACTCTGTTTAATATATAAGTGCTTATTCTCTCTGACTGATGGAAACATATTAGACAACAGCATATATATATATATATATATCAGCTATATACTTCCTTACTAGTTCCAGACTAGTTGCTATCAAATTCCACCAAACTGGTATGTGCAACCATCTTGATGCATGCACTTGTTAGCTTAGTGGTAAAATGTTATAAAAAGTTTTAAAAACTTCAAATTACTTTGTTACTAAAAGCATCATGAATTGTCACATAATTAAACTATAGTATTTAATTTTTTCAAAATTTACTGTTTGGTAAAAACCTTGTAAAAATCTGCTTCAGACCAGTCAGAAACATCTGGTTCAAGATGTGGTGTCTGAGCTCCTTTTGTTCTATGAAAGTTAAAACCTAGGTTTTAAAAGTTAAAACAGCTGTAGTGAGCAACAGACAACAATATACAGAACAAAATAAGACAGAAGAAACTTCATGCCATCTTCCCCCATGAAGCAATGCTGGATTGACATGCTACAGCTTAGTTCTGTTCTTTAGTAACTTTAGCTGCTTTCTAACAATGAGCAACTCATCAATCAATACATGTTACATAGGACTAGCTTGGAATTATTGAGGTACACTTTCATATAGGCATTTTCTTTGCAATGACTTCTCTTCTTTTTGCTCTTATGTTCATTCAGTGTCAACATTAGAACTGTAAATTTGATATATATGCAACTATTTCTACCTTCAATGGAATTCATTGGAAGCATAGTTTTCTAGTAATATATGTAAAACAATAAATGAAGGTTTAGAAAGAATTCTGGTCTTGCTTTTTGGTTTTTCTTGATTTAACACCCACAGCAACACTATCTGCAGCCATATCAGCTCCTGTTTCTAGCACACATGCACACTGAGACAAGCCTGCATGCATGCTTACTTCTTTCAGTTTGTGTCAACCAAATCCACTGATAAGCCTTTAATCAACCCAGGAGTATAGTAGAAGACACTTGACCAAGGCACCATACTGTTGGACTGAACCTGAAACCATATGGTTAGGAAGAGAACTCCTTAACCACACAACAATGCATGGTTGTATGTATGTATCTGTGTGTGTGTATGTGTGTATCTGTGTGTGTGTATGTGTGTATATATATTGCCTCCCCAATATAGAGTCAATAATACTCATTCACAATAAACATAAACACACCAGAAACACCCCTGAAAGACAATGCAACTGTAGACCCCCAAACTTCTGCCCTCTAAACAACAACTGTCTCGAGAAAGAACTTGTATGCAAAACCAAGACCATGGACCCCAATGGAATAGCAAAGATGTGCAGGATGTCCAGACAATAAGTCATCTCCAAGACTTTCCATTCCCCTCCTAAATTCAGCTGCCCACTTTTGCTCTGTTGATAAAACTGTAGCGTCATACCCTAATGTAGCAGCCACGTCAGCATGAATGTCCTTGATGGAATAAATCCATTTTTGTAGGTAATTCATAATGCCACGATGCCAAATTTTGTTGATTTTCAAGAGAAATCACTACTTGTTCCTATTTAAGTCTTCTTTGAACAGTTTATCTGGATAGAAACAAGGCAGTTATCCAATATGAAGATTTGAAATTAATGCATGCAGGATTTTACAGCTCTAGCATTACTTCTTCATAGTCATCCAATGAACTTTTCAGCCCACCCTCATATATTCAGCGAGTAAAGATGAGTGACATTCTGAAGAAAATATTCAGTTTTCAGCTGGAAGACATTAACATTTTATGCTTCATGCTTGTTGATAATATTTTTGGTTATCTGTAAAAACTTGTAACATTTCATAAAAATGAATTACTGTCATCTGTAAATTGTTTGTTTGAATCAAATTTTCATTAAATAATACACACACACACACACACACACATATGTATGAGTGTGTGTGTATGTATATGTACAGTCTGTGTGTTTGTGTGTCTTACACTTTGTTGCCATTATACTATTTCACAAAGAACAATTTTACCAAATGAAATATAGAATATTGTTATTTGTCATGTTCTTTTCTCTTTTTCTTCCTTATTATCAACCTCATTAACATTATTGGCATTATCAAAGAGAAGGACGAGATGATGATGATGATGACAACGATCATCATCATCATCATCATAACCACCATCATCACAGTCGCTAAGCTTTACTGATCCATATCCAATTAGTCTCCTAGTATTATGTCAGACTGCACTGGATTTAGGCTAACTGTCTATCTATCTATCTATCCATCCATCTAGTCCAGCATGCATAATAGTTGTGGTAAGACTACATGTACAGAAATGCCAGCCAGGAAGGCTGAGAATAAGTCCGCGCACACACAAACGCACACACACACAAACACACACACACACACACAATGGTAGTGAATAAATACCCAGAGAGATCTACTGTCTGAAAACTGAATAATAAAAATGTAGGTTAACCTTTTGTTGTAGTAAACAAAAAAATTCTAATTAAATAACATTATACTCTAAAAATAAGCACAACCTTTTTTCAAATTACTAATCCTGGCCAATAAAGGCAGATAGCAACAGCTCTGAAATTATTTTAATTTATTCACATTCTATCTACAAAGCAGTATGAATGAGTTTGATCTTTAACACTATTGCAACTACTCTGGATATGTTTCAGTGTTATTGGGCCTCTTCTGCAAAGCATAGTTTAACTGTTACTGCAAATCATCGATGACTTGAGAAGTGTATGGGACTTTTGAATGAATACAATATAGCCTTATTACTTAAAAGAATGTCTGAGAGATAACGTACCCAGAAATATCTGCTACAAGAAAAGTAAAAAAATAAAAAAATGTAGTGGGCCTGAACTTACTTGATGTAGTAAGCCAGTAGTTTAGATTTTAATGAAATTACACACTTAGTGATGAAGAGTTTACTAAGTTTTCATGCAGAAAGTATTCCTTGGCATTTACTCTCTCTGATGCTTCTTCTTATTTATCGTGTCATTCTGCGTTCATTCAGAAAATACCTTTTACTTCTCTGTTCCTGTTCAATCTAAGATCTGCAATAATGATTAGCCTGTACGTTGTTAAAGATGTTTGATAACACTGAAACATTTCCAGAAGTGCTAAAGATCAAACTTACTCCACAGCTTTTAATTTCGTTAATTAAACTTTCTTGGCTTATTACATCAAATATGTTAACACCCATTTTACTTTACACACATATGCGCACGCACACGCACGAATATATATCATCATCATCATCATCGTTTAACGTCCGCTTTCCATGCTAGCATGGGTTGGACGATCTGACTGAGGACTGGTGAAACCGGATGGCAACACTAGGCTCCAATCTAATTTGGCAGAGTTTCTACAGCTGGATGCCCTTCCTAACGCCAACCACTCAGAGAGTGTAGTGGGTGCTTTTACATGTCACCCGCACGAAGGCCAGTCAGGCAGTACTGGCAACAGCCACGCTCAAAATGGTGCATTTTATGTGCCACCCGCACAAGAGCCAGTCCAGGGGCACTGGCAACGATCTCGCTTGAAAATCCTACGAAGGTCAGTCAGGCGGTATACTTATATATATTTACATGTAGTTAAATATGTTTCTGGTCACAGAGTAACCAGTGGTTTCTCATCCACTCATCAAAATCTTACACCATTAGAGTCTGACAAGTCACCTATAAAGCTAATGCTTTATGGATGTGAAACCATTGGTCACTCTAAGACTGGACATATATTTAACTGCATGTAAATACATTACTGCTCTATGCTTTAGAGTGTGCTTCTTTTTCAGATATATGATCTGCTGACTATACATATACAGAAATGTCCATCAAATGCAATGATAAGTAAAAGCTAATAAGGATACTTCTACATACAACATAGTTACTCATCCTCCTACCTCTCCCTTAAATTGACCATCTTAAAAGTGAAGGACACATTAGATAATAGAATCCTAGATACTGGTAAAATGACAGGATGGTCATGTTTGGATGCTTTTGATGATAGCTAAACAACAAAATCTTTAAATGACACCTCAGCATTACTCACAAGTGGGACCACTTAGAATGGTTTGTCTCGATCCCTTGAGTTCACATAGTCTTTGATTCTTTTGGATTGGTAACGTAATTTACCATTTCTTGGGCTTTAAACTAGAAGGACATCCAGCTTTAGAAACCATTCCAAAGCAGACAATAGAGCTTGTCACAGTCCCCTGGTTCAACAGCTCCAGTCAAAGCATCCAACCCATGCCAGCATGGAAAGCAAGCATTAAGTGATGACGATATGCATGCATGTATTGCACGCAAACACACACACACACACACACACACAAGTAGGAAATTAATGATTAAAAATATATCAGTGAACCTACTAACAAGATGCAGTTTATAGCGTTTGTTCCCTATGTACATTTCACCATTTTTGGTTATTTGCAACCACTGCATTGATGTGACCATTTGATTTATGGTAGTAATACAATAAAGTATTCCCCTGATGATCTTTTGTGGTTCAGCATTACAAAGGGCATCCAGCTTTAAAAAAAACCAAGTTGAAACAAACTATGCCAGTCCCTATCAGGCCATCCAATCCATACCAACAGGGAAAACATATGTTAAATTATGATGATGGTGATGTAAATATGTATACATACATATTCTTTATCTTCTTAATATATGTTGTGGAAGGATCCTGACCACCCCCATGTGGCCAAAAGTGGACATGCTTTTCAATAAAGTAAAGAAACTGTGTGAACTGTTGGCAGTTGACAGCGTTGATAATTTGTATTGGATTACTTTGTTAGTGTAATATCATACGTACCTTTCGTTTGGCATAGTACAGAGCGCATTCTGTGTGAACATATTTCTGTGAAAGATTGTTCTAGATAATCATATCCAAATATTTATTTGCGTAATACTATTCCTACACCCTTGTGCAAACCCCAGTGTCACCATAACATTATTAGCAATGAGATATTCAAACACCCAAAGACATAACAATATATGAAGTGAAAGTATGTTTGCATATCTATGTATGTTCCAAGTTGAGGGCCACAATTTTGCACTGAGATAGCTGAAATTTGGCGTACAGATACATCTTGTCAAGGTGATGGTCATAAGTTATGTCACTTCTAAGTTTCTTCTATACAGTTTTTTTTTGTTTTGTTTTGTTTTTTATGTGGGTGAAGACATTATTATGAAGCTCAACCTAAACCATCTTCTGCATTGCTTGGATACAACAATTTTGAGCAAATTAACATTCCCAGACCAACAGAAGATTGTCAGCACCTTTTCAAAGCATTTTATCCAAAATGAAATGAATTAGTGTAATTGTGTTTACTTTAAATTTTATATACCCTGCGAAGGTCAGGTACTACTTCTAGTGTGTGTGTGTGTGTGTGAAAGAGAGAGAGAGAGAGAGTGTGTGTGTGTGTACATACATACACACACAAAACAAACACACAAACACACACACACACACAAACACATCTAAATCCACATAACTACTTACTCATTAAATGCCTATCTTTCCACCCTTTCTCTTCAGCCCACATTTCTATGTTTTTGTCTGTCTTCATAAACTTACTACGCACACACACACACACACACACGCACGCACACACACACACGCACACACACACGCACACACACACACACACGCACACACACACACACACACCTTCTATGAAATGCACCAAAAGAATGCTGCTGCCAGCTAGCCAAGAAATGAGATTACAAAGAGATTTCTGTAGAAAGACTGGCAAAAGTGCTGTATCAAAAATATCTTATTGAGGTGAAGTTGTTTTCAAATGGAATAATTGGAGGAGACTGAAGGATATTGTTTGTGTGCATGTGTGTATGTATATATATATGTGTGTGTATGTATGTGTATGCATGTCTGTGCAAACTGTACTGAATATTTTCTTTTGAGTACATTTTCATCCGTGCAATCTTATTTCCTTTTGTTCTCTTGTTAGTAATAAGGATAATGATTTCTTAACTGGTGGTGGTAAAGAGGTGGAAGAGGAGACTTTTGATTAAGAATAGAGCCAATTTTTGTGAGAGGTGGGGAAGGTATAGTATACTAAATCCACCAAGCATATCACGGGTAGAGATGTGACACATATAGTTTATTTCCTAGTTTATTTCTAGATTCGGTTGTACATATTTTATAACTGGAACAATGCGAAGAAGTCTAGTGTAGCTTCTGCACAATAATGGCATTTAAGTTCATGAAGTGTTCCATATTTTTGCTACAAGCACAATTGCTTTGTAGTTAAGGCTTTTGAGTCATGATCATAAGGTTGTGGGTTTGATTCCCAAGCTGGGTGACACTTCATTTTATGTACTTCAAGTATATGATATTCATCAGCTTGAGAAGGCAGTCCATATAAGAGAAGAAAAACTCTGATTTCTTACCTCAGCTGCTTTGTGGCCATACCCAGTTAAAGACAACACTTCAGGAGAGAATTTTGAAGATGAATCTGGAGTCAGTTTGTTATTACCTATGAACTCATTTAGGCAGCTCCTGTGACAACAGTAACAAACTGTTCCATCTCTGTCATTCCTTTGGATTTGCCAGTGATATGATGAGAGTATGAGCAGCCACTCCATAACACCACCCAATCTTGCATGAACATAATATAGCCACTCTTCAGGAAACAGGGCTACTTGAGACTGATGCACTAAGGAAAAAAGAGTATTTGAAGACATTATTAAGGCACTTGAGCTAGATCAGAGCAAGACAGCACCCTCTGTTAAAATGCCAGCAAGAAAGGTGACTACAATTTCAAAGACATCTTTTTCTTCAACAACATTGGTAAAGCCCTTGCTCAGATCATCTTTTACTACCTTCAGAAGCCAGTAGAATATATTTATATCCAGTCATAGTTCAGATTCTAGGATGAAAGGTCAATAACAGATATGGTTTTCTTTCTTTATGAACTGCAACCGAAGTGACAAAAGCAGAAAATGCCCTTGTATGATCTACCTGCATATTAGATGATAGTCTCTTCTGTTTATTTCAAGAGCCACAATAAAATTATGTAGTCCACTTGTGAAAAACATGCTGTTTGCTGATGATGTAGCAATTGCTACACATTGGGTTTCTCAATCACAAGCAGTGCTGCTCCAATCAAACAAAAACCTAGAACAAAAAAATACAACCCATTGTCAATCATTTATTATTTATTTATGCACCCTTTCAAAGCCTAGCCAGGCTCATGGGCCTGGTTACCCTGTTTCTATGGCATATGTGTTCTCCCCCCCCCCC
>NC_068982.1:175491954-175502779 GCF_001194135.2 Octopus bimaculoides | reverse complement strand
GCTGGACGGAACGCCAGTCCATCACAGCGTTACTCAAGAAACAGGAAGAAAGACTGAGAGAAAGTTGAGGCAAAAGAGTACAACAGGAGTTGCCACCACCTCCCGCCAGAGCCTCATGGAGCTTTTAGGTGTTTTCGCTCAATAAACAAATGCCCGGTCTAGGAATCGAAACCGTGATCCTCCGACCGCGAGTCCGCTGCCCTAACTACTGGGCCATTGCGCCCCCACAATATTCAATCATGACCAAAAGAAACAAAATTAAAGTTTATTATTGTTTAGATTCTGGTCATCTCTCATCAAGCAAATCTATGCTCAGGTTTCATCTGTGACCATCCTGTTTTTGTTTATTGTTGGCCTATCTAGAAGTGCATTACTTGATGTATTCCTCGTTTTCCAAGATGCTAAGTGAAATTTGGTTAAATTTCTAGCAAATTGACCAAATCCATAGAGACACTCTTTGCTAGGTACTTTATAGGTGATGTGATAATCAGCTGAAGATTTGCTGGCTTATAGCAATATCACCAAGACACTTAAATTTCCAAAATCCTAGTATACCAACTTACATGCAAGTACGCCAGGGTGAGCATTCATAGTATTAGAGAGCTGAGTTCAGTTTCCCTCTATAAGAAGTATTTGTCCATTGTCTGCAGTCCATTGCTTTATGAAGGTTCCTTACAGAAACTGTTTTTCAAAATATGAGCGTGACCGTTACCAACATCGCCTTCCTGGCACTTGTGCCAGTGGCACGTGAAAAGACATTCGAGCGAGTTTGTTGCAAGTACCGCTGGACTGGCTCCTGTGCAGGTGGCATGTAAAATACACCATTTTGAGCATGGCCGTTGCCAGTACTTCCTGACTGGCCTTTGTGCCAGTGGCACGTAAAAGCACCCACTACACTCTTGGAGTGGTTGGCATTAGGAAGGGCATCCAGCTGTAGAAACTCTGCCAAATCAGATTGGAGCCTGGTGTAGCCATCCAGTTTCACCAGTTCTCAGTCAAATCGTCCAACCCATGCTAGCATGGAAAGCGGACGTTAAACGATGATGATGATGATTGATATTTTTATCACACTCTTGTGTGATAATCACTGGCTCAAGAGGCTCCTTTGTTGGCTTGGAAGGGTTTTGTTGACATAGCTTTAGAGTTGTAATGAGAGAAGAAAATTTGGCTTCATTCATTTATTCATTCATTAAAGAAGAGAATAAAGCTGTGCAGTGAAAATTGAGTTGCACAGGCTTACAAAGACTACTTGCTCTAAACGTTTCAGTCTGACAAAAAGTTTACAACAGG
The DNA here is from genome assembly GCF_001194135.2 of Octopus bimaculoides. Classification (NCBI taxonomy): domain Eukaryota; kingdom Metazoa; phylum Mollusca; class Cephalopoda; order Octopoda; family Octopodidae; genus Octopus; species Octopus bimaculoides. Next base: position 175,501,489 of record NC_068982.1, on the reverse strand, counting down.
TGTTTAAAACCCACTGTGTTTTCATCGACTGATGAGGTTGTTGACTTTTGTCTAAATGTTTCAGGCATCTGTTTTTCTAACAGGTTTGTTGTGATACCCCTCTTCAAATATTTCTTGTATTTTCATAGCTTCTCTGGTGTTAGCTGTGTATAACTTCTCTCCATCTGATTATGTAATTGATTGCAAAATAGTGTGTGGTACCTCTATCCTGATGACTTACACATCTACTTTGATATGCTTTGAACATGTCTATTCTAGAGTAGAAGCTTTCACTTAGATGTTTCAAACCTTCTTTTGTTAGATGGGTTAATTACATCTGTTGGAACATAACTTTAGATATTATACTTGCCTTCTTATTCAAATCTTGTGATCAAGGGCAATAATAAGTTGTGAAACTTTTTCAATAGATACATACTTAGCTAAAACCTTAGTTATGCTACACTTGACCAACCAAATTCCTTACAGTATAGCTTAACCACTTGCCAACTTACATGCCATACCTAGCTAAAATTACTGAAAGAACTATTGAAATGAATGAAGTTTCTTAAAAATAGCTCATGCTATATTCATTTTGACACTACAAAGCTTTTATAAAGATTTAGTGCAGCTAACGTTTACTGTTAAATGCACAAACAGTGATGGTGTTTAGGGCGATGATGATGGTGGTGATCACTGTGTTGGGGAAAAACAATTTATGCTAAATTTGAATTGGGACCATGTGTCTTTTACAGCTGCAGCAAAGGGAATAATAAGAAATATGGAACACTTCAAGCAGCAGTAGATGCTTATTTTATGAGACAAAAGGTTCAGTAACAACTGTTTTGTGATATAGATCCAGATAAATCAACGGAAGGCATTTAAATGTAGCTGACAAGAAAGAAATAAGACATTGAGAAAAACAAATGGTTTTTTGAGGAGTTGTTGTCATAAGTTCTCACTTGCATGAGATGAATGTTGAAATTACATTTTCCAACACTGCTCTCTGCTGCATGTATCATGCTACACTGCTGGGGCCTCTCTTTCAATCATCTAATTAAAGTGTTCAAGTTCTTTTGGGGTTAAGAGATGTCACTCCAAACTCATTAAACATTTCAATGAAAGAAAAATATAAACCTACATTGCATGTTTTTTATTTATTTATTTTAGGTAATTGTTGTTATCATTTTCATCAATGTTATTTTTATTGCATTTCTATAGAAGAATTTTTTAGATTATTTTTGTTTTGTTTTGTTTTCTTTTTCTTTTTCTTTTTGGTGTTGGAGAAGGGTTAAGATGAGATTTAAGAACTTGTCTTATTTCTAGTTGCAATGTGAAATCTGTGACATGCAATACAATAAAATACTGCTGAGTAAAATAATTTAATGCCATGTGGATATGGCAGGCAGAAACGGCATTGGTAACAAATGTGGTAAATATTAGGCTTGTAAGATGGATATATTACCATCATCCTGATGATTGCATCTGTTTTCTATGCTGGCTTGGGTTGGATTGTTAAGATTTTATAGACCATAGGAACATGTTTTCTTCCAGTGTCTCTGTTATGATATGGTTTCTACAGCTAGGTGCCTTTCCTAATGTCAACCGCTTTACAAAGTGTATAAAGTACACTAATGAGGTTGTTGTCTTATAACTCACAAGACTACAGAAACCTCTTACCTGAGAGGGACAATAGGAGCTTGAATGGTTGCTTTATATGATGTGTTGAGTGGTTAGTGTATGATGGGAGGAGTAAGAACAGTTTTGCTGCTGGAGAGATTCATAGCTACTTTGCATTTTACATAAATGAGTAAGGGTGGCTGATGTCATGCTAATGTGATTGGGAGGCACTTCTTAACCACACAACCAGCCCTGCATATATACAGAGGTGTCTGTGTGTTGCCTTATCTTGAAATCACACGATTGTTGTGAATGAGCATCACCATTATACAAGAAATATTGTTCATTCCCAATCTCCCATGAAAAACATGTCTTCCCACAAGAAAATATTACTTACTTGGAAACAAGTGTGAGTTGGCAACAGGAAGGACATTTGGATGAAAAACTATGCCTCAATAATAAGTACTCATCTAACCTATGTTACCATAGGAAAATGGCCATAAAACTGAATGAATGAAGAATACATATGTATGTATAAGCCTTAGGTAAATCTTTTCATACATCATCATCATCATCATCATCATCATTATCATCGTTTAACGTCCACTTTCCATGCTAGCATGTGTTGGACGATTTGACTGAGGACTGGTGAAACCAGATGGCTATACCAGGCTCCAATCTGATTTGGCAGAGTTTCTACAGCTGGATGCCCTTCCTAACGCCAACCACTCCGAATGTGTAGTGGGTGCTTTTACGTGCCACCGGCACGAAGGCCAGTCAGGCAGTACTGGCAACGGCCACGCTCAAAATGGTGTATTTTACGTGCCACCCGCACAAGAGCCAGTCCAGCGGCACTGGCAACGATCTCGCTCGAATGTCTTTACACGTGCCACCGGCACAAGTGCCAGGAAGGCGACGCTGGGCACAGGTGGCATCATCTCATACATGTATGCGTGTGATTTCATATATTTTAGTCAATATATAAAATAAGTATTATTTTATATTATAGAATAATTCCATAGATAAGCATATTTTAGATATCTTTTTAAATATTAAATTACTGTGCTGTATGGTCTCACACAATTAATTATACTTATTCTTAGGCTTACCAACCATGGATTACCAATTAGCAGCACATATTTACATTTATATGCTATTCAATTGATCTGATTATCTGTAATTAATGCATTAATTTGATTGGATAATGTGATAATGTAACAATTTAATATATATTCCTTAATTGTGCAACTTATTTAAGACACTGTGTATTTCTGTATACATTTTTGTATTTATCTATAGATCAACCCCAATCCAGCTCACCTGTCATCAAAAGTGTTCCGGATATGATTATGTTGTTTATATTCCAGGAAAATATCAAGGAATAGTTTTGCAGTCTTTGATTTTTGTCCTAACATTACTGATGCTTTGCCACTTACAAAACTGCAGCAACACTCACAAGACAAATGAATTCCTTGTGCTCCTTCAAGTTTGTCATACTTGCTAGAAACACTACAACCTAATTTTCTGTTTTTAATAGCAAAACAGGTGATAATTTTTTTAAGCAAATTTCTTGTGTCCAGCAATTTGGAAGATCACATTTTTCAGTCTTTCGAAATGTCATCACTATACAAGGACAGCACTGAATGAACAATATGAATGAAGCCATTATTTTTTAAATAATTTTGCTTTTGTTAATGGCAGTCCTTTATAATATTTTAGTTTAATCATTTTCTCAGGGCTATACCAGTCTGAAATATATAGATACTAGAGATATAATATAATAGAATGTGTAGAATATAATTTTCTAGTTGCATTGTTGCTAAGTAGAGCCAGTAAAATATTCACAGTTCACTTTTTAGGTTGAAAAATTATTGATGCTGCCTATTTCATTTATGCCATGTCCATTCTAATCTTATCCAATGCAGACATCTAATCAAAAAGGTTACATCTTATTGAGAGAGACAATAGAAAAGCATTGAATTATGTATTATGCTACCTAATTCAAACCAAATATAGCAATTTCTAATTAAGATCATGTAAACCCAGTCTAAATACTTAGCCACAGTCAGTTAAATTTGCAATGGATAAAGGCTGTCTCACACCAAAGTTAAGTTAGTCATACTACTCATACCAGTAGCTACTATGCATGGAATATCATCCTCACATAGGAGAACATCAATCAAGTAGGCCTAAAATGTTGACTTTGTGTAATTTATGTGGTGTACATACAGCTAAATGTATAACTGAGAAAAAGACTGCCTACTGGCAATTTGAAGCCAGATGTAGCATATCTGTCTGTGTGAGTTTAATTTTGAGTAATTAAAATTATAAACATTGCTATGGTTAAAATATACTGTACAGCTTTTTGTGAGCCTGTGAAACAAGTCGTACAACATTTTAATCACATAATTCAAGTCATACAACATTTTAATCACATCATATTGGATGTGTGTGTGTGGAGGGTAGGTGTGGGTGGGTAGGTCGGTAGGTAGGTAGGTAGGTAGGTTGGTTGGTTGGTTGGTTGATACCAATGGCCTTAAAGTTCCCATAGATCTCACTTCAACATATGAATTTAATATTCAGAACATCTCTTGCTTTTGATGAAGATCCATGTTAAAGGCTTCCTCACACTTATCCTTTTGCAAGCAGAACAACACTTGGGTTGTCAATGATACACAAGCAGAGTGTCATTTTGGTTATGTTTGCGATAGCTACATGTAAAACATTCTTCTATTGGCTGATCATTGAATACTGAATGTTAATGTGTTGTAGCATCTCTAGAGGGTACCACTATATGCATTCCTGCAAGATTTCTATGATTTACATGTCATTATGACATATATTTAAAATGGTATATTTATAGATTTGAGCTATGATTGAAGAACCTGTCTCATCACTCCCACTATACCAAATGAAGTTGTTGATACTGATGCAAGTGTCATTTTTGGTTGGGTTGTGGTCTGCCAGAGGTTATGGCTTTGTGCCACCATAATTCTTTAATTTTTTATGATTACTCAGCTAGCTCCAAATCAAATACATTCTATTATTATTGATGGTAAATTTTTGTCTTATGTCTTATTAAATTATACAGAATAGTTGCCAAATTTGAATTTAATAATTATATGTATAACACATAAGTATATGATACATATTTAATACAAAACCACATTAAAAATACAAATCAAAAACAGTATTATTTAACCATATCAATTAATCATAAAATACAGATAGGGATTTTAGTCCCCTCCCTCTCACCCAATGCATGGAAGTACTGGAAACAGAGTGATGTGCACTGCTACACTAGACCTGATTTCACATTTCTTTACTTTACCCTTCACAATACCATTTAGTTGTTGCTCCCTACCTCCAAACATCTAACCAGAAAGAACACTGATACACTCTTCTTCTGAATACTGTACTGCAAAGTAATATTTACTATGTATTTTATTATAAAATCTGAACCGAATAGAATATGCATGCATGACTAAAAATATATAAACTAGTAAATTTTTCTTGAGGTAAACTTGCAAAAGGCTTATAATGTCTCTTTAGAAGACATTCAACATAGAAAAAAAGACCCCCTGTAAACTGAGAAACAGGTATATGCAGTACACCTGTACACCCTTCTGATTCCCATCGCTAATATAAACATAGCCTATATACACACATGCACTCAGTTATGTGTTATTTATGCACAGTCACTTATACACACACAGGTACACATACACATATGTATGTGTAAACATGTGTACATATATGTATTTATTTATGCACATATGCATAGATGCAAACATATCAATGTTTTTTATACATTTATACATTATATTTACATGAAATACAGTTACAGGCTCTGACTTTTCTGAACCACACATGTTGCTGTTGAGGCTGCATTTTTTTCTAGAATGTTGATCTAATTCGAGTTAAATCTACTTTGTGTATGTGTGTGAAAGTGTAATGAGTTAAAAATATAGCTATCCATTCCAACCTACTTAAAAATTAGGAGAGAGGAAGAGAGACAGTGTGTGCATGTGTATAAAAGAAAGCGAGAAAGAGACAGAGAGAGGCGGGTAATGAAAGTAAAATAGAACAAAATAATCTAATAAGTTGGTTAGAGTGACGGTGTAGGGGTATTGTTAGGTGGGTTGATGTAGAGCTGGTAGTGAGGCCCTATAACTGCTGAGTGATTGCATTTCTTACCAGTTTGCCCCACCCTGCCTACCGACTGTGAAACCTCAGTAAGTAAACAGTACCTCATAAACATACACACAAAGATTACTTAACACTGCAACAGACTTGAACTAATCTCAACATCCGTATTGCAGGCGTGCGCACTCACACACACACACACACACACACACACACACACACACTTCTATCTTTTCTATCCTCTTTTTTAGTCTGTATGCATGTGTTAGTGCAGTATGTGTGTGTGTGTGTGTGTGTGTGTGTGTGTGTGTGTGCATGAAATTAAGTTTGTTCTTTTAAAGATTAGCAAGGACGGGAAGGTGTCATACTCAGTGACTGGTGTAGTAATTTCATTGTAAATGGCTATAGAAAATACCTTAGGGAAAGGATATTATGGCAGCATTAAAGTGTTGGATCAGATTTTGAAGGCCATGGAGAAAGTCAGAGAACAGATGATCCATAACAGAGTGTCAACCTAGATGCAGTTTGGCTTTGTTGTCATATGCAATTTTCCTAGTGTCAACTTAAAAATGCTCGTTCTGAAAAACCCAGCATCCAAATGGTTTGCTCTCCATCTTTTTCTCTGTAGTAACACATGCTCATTTTGGGAGGAGATATTTCTTATTTTAATAGCTGTCTCTTTTGTTGCTAAAAGCTTTTGAAATAGTTGACCCATGTAGCCGGTAGCTTGTTGAATTTTCATTTTTATTATTATTATAGAACTTTAATTTTAATTGCATTCTTTTGCCATTTTCAACACTACTTCCACCACCACCACCATCATCATTTTTATTGGTACGTTCATTGTTGTCATTCATCTTCAAATTTCTCATAATTATTCTTACTACCATCCTTATCACTTTTTGTCATTTACCATCATTACCATTCTCTGATATTGTCTTCATTGTCATCAGTCTTATCTTCAGTCATTGTCACCATCATCATCATCGTCATCATCTACATTTTCGTCAATATCTTTTAATAATCAATATTTGATCAACGTTGGCCATATATAAATACAGGTTGATAATTCTCTTGTGTGAAAGTCTTAACTTGTTGATAACAAGCTTTTATTTCTCTTTCATTGGTCTGGTAATGATTTACTAGATAAGGACCTGTTAGTCTCCTAACTTCCTTATAGTTATCCCAAGGTATTCCTTTTAAGTAAAATATATTATTCCCATTTCACCCTTTTGTATTCATATTATTCTGTCAAATATAAGGATTATTTATTCTCATTATTTTGAACTAATTTGCATTATCTTGTAGCTTTGAGAGTTTGATGCAGTAACTGTTAATTTTTAGAATGGTATTGCAAGGTTGGTGTGAGAGGCTAGATTTGGCCAGTTTGAGCATAAATCAGATGGACTATTTTGGCCGGATATGGTCAATTTAAATGCTAAAGGATTAAACTCTTGTCACACTTAATGGACAGAAACCACTTTTGGTTTTATGCTACAAAATCGTCATCTTAAAGTGTTCATATTTAAATTAGAATATTCCATCATAATTTTATCAAAGATCCATTTGTTCCAAACACCAGCTTCAGATACACCGAAAGTGAAGATTTAGTTATTGTTACATTTACCTGTAAGTACACTCACTAATTGTTGTTCACTTCTTAGTTTTTAGTTCTATCCCTAATAACTTTCATCTCACTTTCCTTCTATTAATGTAAGCATCCAGGCTAAGAGTCCACTTTAAGGATATCTTCTTCACTCTCCCCCACCAGTCATGAAGTTTTTGTCAAGTGTCATGGGCATGGCACTTATCTCCTGACTAAAAGATTTTTTTGTTTTTAAATCATCATGGCATATTAACGAACAATTCTTCTGTTGCAGAAGATCTATGGTACAGAAGCAGCTGATCTATCAGAGCCTTCAGTGAGCACCCTAGAATTAATCATTCAGTTTTTGTTGCTGTGGAGTGAGAGTGCTCTCTTCAAATGTTTAAGACTGAAAACATATGATTTAAATATTTTAGAGATTAGTAAGAAATATATTTTGTGAAACTAGGACCTACTATAATGAGCAAGTACTTTTACATAGAAATAATGTCTCCACTAATTATAATGAATAAGGTTTTGGTGATGATAATAGTGATAGTAGTGTGGACAATGGTAGCTGGGAAAGAATAATGAGTAATTGATCATAGCAACAACATTTGGCTTGAAACAAGGATGATGGTGGGGGAGCTTTTGTCTAATTTATTCAGTTGGAGGGGAGAGAAAGAAAAATTGATGAGCTTGGTTTCAATTTTTCTTCGTTCAGTTTCCAAGTGAAGCTTATCAGAAGTCTTGACCTCTGTTCAGACAACTTCCATTTTTATTTCTCAGTTTTACTGTCTGCATGTTTGTCTCACTCCTCTCTCTATCTCTCTGTCTCTGTCTATCTGTCTCTCTCTCTCTCCTTTTTTCCCATGCTCTTTCATTTTCCTCTTTTTATCTCCATCATGCTTTCTTTCATTGCTTGTTTTTTTGCATTTAATTATATTCTTACAAATGCGAACATTTAAAGTTATTGTCACAAATTACACACATGCGAAATTGTTTAGAATGTTTATATCTAAGTATTTCACTGTGTATGCATATATCTAAGCATACTTTGAGTGTTTATATCTAAGTGTATCTGTGTATGGGTGTGGGTATGTCTAAATGTAAATGGGGCAGGCTTTAGATGCTGGTTTGGCCAAAGGGTTAAGAAGATCATTTCACAGCTTTGAAGGCCTGGGTTCAAGCCCACTGCACAGCATTTTGATTAAGTGGCTTTTACAATAGCTTTGGGTTGAACCAAGCTTTGTAAATGAAATTGAGTTAATGGAAGCTGTTGGAAAGTCTTTAGAAAGACTGTAACCATAATTCAGAGACTTGGCCTTGACTCTCAGCCATGCTGGTTATCATTGAGACTTACATGAAGGGTGCTTGTTTTTGAGAAATATTCAGTCATTTACCAATTAACTCAATCAAGTGATTGACAGTGGAAGGGGCATCCAACCATAAAAACCATGCCAAAATAGACGGTTTTTTAATACAGTTCTCTTGCTTCCAAGCTCCAGTCAAACTGTCCAGACCATGCCAGCATGGAAGACAGACATTAAATGATGATAGTAATGATGAATATGCCATTCCATTTATCAGACAAGTGGAATACTTAACAAAGGTTAAGGTAGACACATTTACATTTCATATATGTATGTATGTATGTATGTATAAAACTCAGTGCTCTCTCATCCAACTCATGCATGTATGGAAAAGTAGATATGATGATGATAATGATGATACATATAAAAGTGTGTTAATATATATGCACACACATAGAGAAATAAACACTTTTATAAATAAGCATAATAATATAATAATAAATTATATATATATATATATATACATGCATATATGGGTACAAGATGTCACCAGCAGTGCAAATAACATGAAATATGTGAACAATGAGAAAAAATGGAAAACAGGACATGTTAAACACATAGAAAAAGCCCTTCATCAGTTGTCAGCTGTCTATCTACTCCCCATTTCGAGCATTCAACAACTGCTCTAAATTAGGAGTAGATAAACAGTCAACAACTGATAAAGGGTCTTTTCTCTGTGTTCACATGTCCTGTTTCCCATTTTTTCTCATTGGTCATGTATTTCACTCATTTGTTTACATATTTCATGTTATTTGCATTGCTGGTGACGTCCGGTACCCATATATGCATGTGTATATATATACATATGTATATATATATATATATATATATATAT
>NC_068982.1:175482770-175491836 GCF_001194135.2 Octopus bimaculoides | reverse complement strand
GATATAATATTTACTATTATTTGATTGAACATTATGTCCATTTTCAAGTAAGTTTATCTTCATATATATAATGTGTGTGTGTGTGTGTGTGTGTGTGAAAATTACAAAATAATTATAACTTGATTAGTTAGAGAGATAGTTTGACTAGATAAGATGCAGCTTAGTTTTCTGTCAGGGCAAGTACTGCAACTAGTCTCTTTGAAGTGAAACAACTGCAAAAGTACTTAACAAAAAGTAAGCCACTGTACTTAGCATTCATCGACCTAGAGAAAGCTTTTGACAGGAGGGGTCCCTCGCTCTGTGATTTGGTGATTGTTGCAGGAGCTAGTAGCATACAAATATCTTGTATATCTCATGCAGATATGCTTCCAATAAGTTGCATAGCAATGAATCTAGTGTACATGGAGAAGTTCACCAGGGTTCAATTCTCAGAGACCTCCAGGCCATAACAGTGGAGTTTTAAAGCTGGTAAATTCCTTTATGCTGATGACCTCATTCTTATGACTGAATCTGTAGTAGAATTAGAACGGAAATTTCAATTATAGAAGCAAAGTATGGAATCAAAAGGCCTCAAAGTTTTAGTAAGTAGGAAAGCAGAGCTCTGCTTCACCCTGATTATTCCCACCTACTTTTGTTAACATTAGGTACAGTATTTTCTAAAAGACCCTATTTATCTGTATAATGTTTGTTTTAACATTGTCAACATTGAATTTGAAATGTATTTCAGTGTTATATTAATTGAGTCAAATGCGAGTTGTCATTGTTGTGGAATAACATTTGTTAGTTGAGAATTGAATATTTTAGTACAACTCCTAACTCCAGCATACTAGATATGCAGATACGGCTAAACTCCAACATTTGATTAGTGTCCTAGGTGTGGTCAAGTAGTTGTTAACATCAGCATGCTGTTATAAACTTTAGTTCTTAATATAAGAAGTTTTTTCTTTTTTTTTAAAATTTTATATAATTTGTCAAAAAGAGATCTAGATGTATATCATACAAAAGGCCTCAATATCATACAATAACAATGATTATAGAGATGAAACTTACTTGGAAAAAGATGCGAAGTGTTCGATCATATAATAATATAAATAATATATAAATATACGCATATATACATACATATATGTACATACCTACATATATATGTATATATACATGCATATATAGGTACAGGACAGGACATAGAAACGAAGTCGCGTCATGTCCTTACCTTTGAAACGCGGAGTAGATAAAACAACTGATGAAGGGAGTGTTCTTTATGTTGCCTGTCTCGTTTCTGTTTGTTATTTCATGTTTGAAAAAAGTTCGTTTTCTATGTTTTTGTTTTTTATGTTTTCATTTCTCATTTCGTCTACGTTTTTTTGATGTCTTGTATCCATATATCCATGTATATATACATATATATGTAGGTATGTACATATATGTATGTATATATGCCTATATTTATATATTATTTATATTATAGAGATGCTTGGATAGTTGTTAGCATTGCTGCTGATGAATGATCAGTTTATGGTAAGCATGGTGCTACTGCAATCTAGGTAAACAGTTTTGTTTTGAAGTTTCTAACTCCAGTCGTTAGATTGAAAGCAATACCTTACATTCATTGATTGCTTAAATCACATCTGTAAAATTCCTTAGACTTATACTTCTTTTTCTTTTTGATATTTTTGTTTTATGACAGATGATTAGAGAAACTTTAGCTATAGGATTGTTGCATGTTGAGATATTTTTATAATTCTCTTAAGGATGCACTCCTCTATCTTATATGTAGCATGCATGAAATAATAAATCATGTGGATGCTGTCTTTAGCTTTGATGGTAGGAAAGATGGTCTTGTCATAATCATTTGCATTGAAATATTTTCCTAGTGATCATTCTGCCAAGCATCACTATCTTCTTCATGATGCCAAACCAAGTAACAATATGAAAATTATATTAGAAATATCTTAATAGATAAGGTTATGTGACTTTGAAATTGATGAACCAAATATTTTAAAATGTAGATTTTGATAAAAATAATATTAATAAAAAAAGAACAAAAGAAATTCCCAAGTAAATATTAGATATTACAAATGAAATATATAAAGATATAAGAAAAATGTATTTTTAATAAATTAAAATCTACTCCTGTTGGCATAGTATAATTGTTATTTTATTTATTTATTTTTCTTCTTACAAATTATTCTAATTGAATGTTTGTAACAATTAATCACTAGCTTTTTCTTGCTCACTCAATTAAACAATAAGAGCAAGATGGCTCTCTTGCAGTGCTCCATTTCTTGTTTAATGCTTCTGGTATTTTCTTCAGAAAACTAAGACTAAAAAATAGAAATGGGAAGAAGTGGTGAAATCTGATTTAAATGACACTAGACTTCTTTGATGCCAGTATCATGGCAGTTGAGAAGAACAGATCTTGAAATGGTTTTACTGTTTAGCACCAGGTCAAGTTTGACATCCAACAAACATTTAGTTTTTAGTCTGCTCACCTGACTTGTGCTTTCCTCAGCAGTGTATAAATACTTGGCAGATCAATTCCAGAGAGGGCTTCTGTGTTTGGGATTCTTGTCTTGCCAGGTGATTTTTCAACAGCTTTTTCAGGCACTCCATGTGGAAGAAGTTTAGATTTTTGGTATGACATTCGTAAACCATCCTTGTTTAAGTGCCTGACACACACAGTGCCTCAAAAGACTGGCAGAGTGCAAGTACATGCAAGGTGGACAAGGAAAAGTACTTCAAGGACACGATCAAAGGCTCACTGAAGGACTTTGAGACCAACCCCAACACCTGTGAAACACAAGCACAAGACCACCCTGTCTGGCTAAGATGCATCTCTAGAGGTGCCACTTCCTACAAACAGAACAGGATTTCAGGGGTACAAAGAAAATATGAACTATGCAAGTCCAGAGCCAACTCCTTCAGTCCCAACAGACCACCAGTGCTCAACCTGCTGTAGAGCCTTCCAAGTACACACTGGACTGATTGACCACAGCCAGACACACCATGCTCTGTCTTCTTCTTTCATGTGATGTTCTTGGACATCGTCGACAATAATGGAAAAACTAATAAGTTCTTTAGTTTGTTAATGTCATCATTAATGTCATCTTTCCTGTCTTCATCCCACTTTTGTGAGGTGTCTGAGACTGCATTGTCTAATGTATCTTTTCCTTATTCAAGATGGTGGAATGTAATTTGTGGGAGAATGAGTTGTTATTTCCAACAAGTTGAGATACTGAGACACTCATTGGCGGTGTCAATTCTGACAGTGGCACTGAAGATAATGATTACTTCTGTCACTAACATACAATCAGGACCCTCAAAATTGGTTTCAATCTTCTAGACCACTAGACCTTGTAATACAAGTAAGTTCTGTTGGTAGACATGTCTTTGTAGTTAAGAAGTTTGTTTTACAACCATGTGATTTCAATCGTATTGTGGATTACTTTGAGATCAATCTAGTAGGTGGAAAGTGTGGAAAGAGTGGAAGCTTGTGTGTGTGTGTGTGTGTGTGTGTGTGTGTGTGTGTGTGTGTGTGTGTGTGTGTGTGTGCGAGAATGAGTGTGTGCAGCTTCTATTTGTTTCGGTCACAGTCTCTCGTTTGTCAATCTCAGCAATGGAAATGCACTAAACTTGTGAATGGTCCACGGGAAACCTATAACAATGTTCAAAAATGCATCACTTAAAAAAAAAGAAAAATTAAATAATGGGTGTTCTTTGTAATTGTAATTACTCTTTAATCTATAACTACAGATGCTAGATTTGAGTCCTGATGTGCTGAGAACACATAGAGAAACTTTAGACATTTGACATACTTTAGACGTTTGTTGGTGATTAAAAGTTGCTGCAGTACATGAAAAAAGGAGAGGAAACCTTGACTTGTACTATTACATATCATATGCAACATCAAGTATGTCTCTTTGTGGTCATTTGATCTGCTAGCTGTAGCAAGCAGCCAAATCACATCATAAGATCTTAAATAAGAAAAGGCTGCAATAGATAATGCTGTCCTACATACACCTAAAATGACTTATGACCATAGCTGGAATGCCTTTGATCACAGGTCTGTTCGATCAAGGTTGACGTGTAGTGAAACAACAGCAACAACAACAAACACATAAGCCTCAGTAAATGATGGATTGAACATTTATCTTTCCAATGACAAACAAACACATACGCGCGTGCATGGAATAAATAAAAAAAAGAAAACTGCAATCTCTGAGGGAGGCTGTCGGTTTTATTGTTCTGTGCAAGTATGCACTGGGAAAGAAGGAAAAAATTGAATTCGGTAAAAAGTTTGATGATAATTGTGGTGGTGTTTGTAATCATTCTGACAATATCAGATACTTCTGACACTGTCAAGAGTTTGAACAAAGTCTGTCACACTTCTTTAGGCCTGTCCAATCCTTATGAACTCAATACAAACTGCAGATGTCAGTAAGAGAGAGAAAAAAAAATGGATGGGTGGATGAACAAAAGAGGGTTGAGAAGGTGGTGGTAGCATTGACAATAAGGGATGAAATTACAATGAAATATTATGTATAAGATTCATGGAATTCATGCAAGCATAGAGAATAATATAGAAAATGGTAATGGTAATGGTAATGGTAATGGTAATGGTAATGCTAGTACAGAGATAAAGACAGATGTCACAGAGGTGGTGATTATGATTGTTATGATGTTGATTGCTATCATAGTAGTGGTGTATCAGTGGCAATAATGAAGATCTGATAATCATTATTGTGGTGGTGGCGGTGGTGGTGGTGACTATAACAAACAACTGTGGTAGCAAATGGAAAATATTACATTTTTCAACAATGGACAAGCAAAAATGATTCTTGTTTATTTTGTTGTTCTTGTTCCTGTTTTTTTAGATACTGAAATCAAACAAACTATTTAAACTTCCACATTTTGGCTCTGAAACTGGTAACTGCAATAACAACAACAACAACACCAGAGATACTTTTCTGGTTACTCAGTCAGTGCTTATGTATTTATTTATGGTAGTATGTGGCTGTATATATTAACTGAGGTTGTGTATTTCTGTGTATGTATGTATGTATGTGTGTGCTTGTGACTTCAGACATGTTTGCATCTGTACAGTTGTAAATGCATGGGTGTGAATATGTTTGTGCATGATACTATGCATGAGTGTCTGTATATCCCTACTGCTGTCCTGATTTTTCTTTCTTTTTTATCTGTAGTTTTTTTCTCTTTTCAATGTGCACATAACTATTTATACAAATGTATAATATATCAATACGTAGGTGCATATATTCTTCTATATCCATGTAAATATATGTATAAATATTTAGATTTGTATATCTAAATAATTGCGTGTAAAGTGGGGTTTTTTTTTTGTGTGTGTGTGTGTCTACATATTGTATACAAAAACATAATGTATAAAATATCTAAGTAAATGTATGTATATACTTCTGTACATATTCATATATGTGTGTATACACACATGAAGGTGTACATATACACATAATTAAGTTTAAATAATATATACTTTAAACATGCACACACACACATGTAATTGTGTGTATGTGTGTGTGTGCATGTTTACTGCCTGAAAAAGTGTAACTTGCAAAAACTAACTGTTAGTTGGCATCAACAATTAAACTATACTCTACAACATGTATTGAGTACATTTTCTTTTGTTTAGTTACCAATCTATATATACAAACAAAATTCATTTGAATGTATATATATATATATATATATATATACACACAATGAATAGATAGGGATAAAGTATCCAGGCAGGCACAGTATGAAGACTCAATTATAATCCAGTTGGAAATAACCAGTCAAAAGTAACTGGATGCAATTGCAATTGCTAGTTCTCTATGCAGCAGAAACGTGTGTCAGACAAATTTAAATCAAATATGTTGTATAATTGATTGTAGAAAAAAAAAATATGCAGATGTACTAATCTCTACATTCATTGTTTGTATGTGTGTGTGTGTGTGTGTGTGTGTGTGCGCGCGTGTGTGTGCGTGCGCGCGTGCTCATACACATCACATATACACACGAACACACACACATATGTGTATATGCATTCTGAAAAGTTCATCTTTTCCCTGTAAGAATCACACAATAATTATGTGTCTGCTGTTTTCTTCATTAACATTCTCTTGGTAAATTCCATTACTTAGAACATTTTTCTTTCTTCATGTCTTGTCTACCCCCTCTCTCTCTCTATTTTACTTTGCCACTTCCTTCCTGTTATCATTTCTTTCTTTCTTCTGTCATACCCCCTCCCCTTCTTATTCTTGATATCTCTTTCTAACACTCTCCTTGTATATCGATACACACACTTGTCTGTGTGTGTAAAGATATATGCAACACACATGTTGCCCATTCCTTGTGTGTGTGTGTGTGTGTGTGTGTGTGTGTGTGTGTGTGTGTGTGTGTGTGTGTGGTCACCACATGTTCAAGTGATTAAGAAGTTTGTTTTACAATCATGGGGTCCCAGATTCAATTCTTCTGATTAACACATTGGGCAAACATCTTCTGCATAAACAGTATGGAATGCAATCTCATGGATTGTACTTGTAATTCATAGGGCCAGCTTTGTTACATGCTTTATCTTACTGTTTCTGTTAAGAGGATGTATACTGTCAAATACTCACCTACTTACTGATACAGTGAGTAAATGGTTCAGGAGATCCTCTAACTGGGGTACTTAACTCAGTTTCATATATTTCTGCATATTTTCAATACCAATGTTGACTTAACTGATATTTAAATTATATGAATTAATTTGATATCAGCTAGTATTGTACATTAAGGTTGAAAATACTGTCCACTCTGTTTATATTGAATACTCTCATTCCTCCTTATTGTTTGCACAATTTTATTTGTGCTAAAACACTCACACACACACATACATTGATGAAAACGTATTCAACAATGGTATTGGGAACAAAGACAGACTAACCAAAGACAATATCCTACAGTGCATATTCAATATCCATACAGGCTGCCTTTGAGTGTCATGTGACATTGCTCAAACAACACTTACTAGACATAGTAGCAAGAGTAAATACATCAACCGAGAGCTCAAAAGTGAAGTGAGTAACATCTTGCAATTCAGTAGGGAAATCTTCAAAAACCGCTCACTTTTTCTGATGACCTCTTATATGAACCCAGAAGTGCAGGGCTCACATGCCTCAGCAAAGGTTATGCATGAGTAATTTCCCTTAAACTTGAAAGGGATGACAATATTAACATGAAGTGTAGCTTTTCTTACACATGTGACAGCTACATCACATCACATCTAGATGACTATACTTTTGCAATCCAAGAGCAGGTGTTAGGCATGAAATATTTCTTGAGCAAATTGAACAGTAAAGCCCTTAAAATCTCAAGATGCAACCTCAAATGTCAGTTATGTCACTCTCTTCTGTGTAGGATTTAACACATGTCATCATCAGCTGCTCGTAAATGTCATCAGTGTACTTCTACCAAGTGCAAATATAACAGACCTGACATTGTTATCTGAGACAGAATAGAAAAGTCATGTACAGTCATAAAGGTTAGCTACCCCACAGATCTGAACATCTTTTCAAAAATCAACAAGAAGGAGAATATCTATGTACAACTGCTTCAAAACTTGCAGCTTGTTTATCCTGATTATAAATTTATATTGATATTAATAAGTATCAGTCCACTTGGTTTATATTAGCAAATGTCTAAGTGATAGTTTAGAAGAGCTAAGATTTTCATGTGAAGAAAGTGACCAGCCAGCATGAACTTTACAGATACAATCTCTAAAACGAAGATTAATATTAATACATACAAACTCACTCACTTTCTTTCTCTCTCTCTTTCTCTCTCTCTCCATCACAGTTAAATGCAGAAGTATTGTTCTAAAAATGTATTACTTATATACTTTAATTAGTTTCCAAAATAAATAAGTAAAATAGCTAAACTGTTCAGTTTTTGTTTATGTTAACACTTTTCATATCAACCCATCAAACTAATTCTGATTTTATGAAACAAATATGCACTTGTTTTAGTTTCATATCTTAGATTAAAAACCTTTCATAACAATTTTTAGTATCAGCTTTTTTAAGTTATATTTTAAACATCAGCTCAATCATAAAAACAAAAGTTCATTTTGCTAAATCATTCCAAGTTCTTAATTATTTTCAAAATTAATTGCAACACTGAAGCCATGTATTTCATTACAGACATGATAACAAAATGGTTAAACTGGTGTTTGAAACCCAGCTAAACAAAAGACAAGTGATTAACCACTGAAATTTCACATTTACTGTGGTGTTTTTCATTTAAATAGCACTTTGATGTAGGTAATTTTAGATGAGTTTGTAATGTAGGATCATGGGGAGGCAGTTCTCCAGGATTTGAAATCAAAGAAGTTAAATAGTGCTGCTAAGTAGTTTGGAACAGTGAAGATTTTTAACTTGTCAGACTAGTTAAAGGTAGCAGTTGTAGAAGAGCCTTGCCAGCAATTTTATGAACTACAAGTTAACTCCTGGACAATAAGGCTGATAAAATTATAACACTTCTGTATGATGGTGATTATCTGATAGCAAGTGCACAAACGTGCACCAACTTTCAGACCGGCAGGACTCAGTCAAAAAAGAGAATATATATACACAAAAAATGCTAAAATTGTATGTGGTTAATATTTTAAAATTTCCTTAATTTCAATGCATTATTTACACAAACAAAGCTGATGAAAGAAAATAAATGAAAATTTGTTGCGAAAATTTTTTTTTTTTTTTTGCAAGATTTTTGAAAGATAAGAAGATACTGAAAAATTGCAGTTTTGTTTACAGTTTTATTTTCAGTTTAAATCTTATCTTGCTTATCGTATAAATTACAGTATTCTAATGTATATATATTCGAATACGATATGAAACTATAAATGAAAAATTTATAGAAATATACTGAGGTCTATTAAATAGATGACCTCAGCTTTTAAGTAGTAAATACTAAAATATTGACCCTTATCTAAAGTAATAATTAAATTTTTTATTCATCTACTATGAAATGTACACTGAAGAATGAGGATGCCAACAGCTTGCTTAC
>NC_068982.1:175479499-175482629 GCF_001194135.2 Octopus bimaculoides | reverse complement strand
TATATATATATATATATATATATATGTGTGTTTGTGTGTCTGTGTTTGTCCCTCCAACATCGCTTGACAACTGATGCTGGTGTGTTTACGTCCCTGTAACTTAGCAGTTCAGCAAAAAGAGACCGATAGAATAAGTACTAGGCTTACAAAGAATAAGTCCTGGAGTCGATTTGATTTGACTAAAGGCGGTGCTCCAGCATGGCCGCAGTCAAATGACTGAAACAAGTAAAAGAGTAAAGAGCATCTGTTGATCATGTGCTTGGAAATGTTCATGAGTTTTTCATTATAATTTTGATGTCTTTCTCAATGATGAGGAGCAAGAGAGCAGAAAGTTTCTCTCCTCAATATAGCTTCCGCAGTTTATACTTAGCTTGAGCTTAAAAAAAGAGCATTCTCCAGTTGCTATTACTGGAAATGTTACATACATTTTAAGCAACTTACTTTTGAGAAAACAAGACGGACATCATTTCACTTATAGAATTAAAAATGGATCATATTTGGCAGTGAGTAAGATGAATGAAATTCTATCTCAAAAGTTTCTTATCCTCTTCTTTGAAGATGTAGAACTTTCATAGAGTATTTAGATCTTGAACTTTATTACTTGTTGCCAAATTTACTTACTTCCCAGTTTCGTGGCAACTTGAAATCTTTCTAATTCCTTGAACAAACACATTCAGAAATGTGTGATTATACTTTCATACGATTCGACTCTGTTAAACTCTGTGAATGCTGATTTGTTGTTATAAAATGGACTTGTACTTGAATCTCACTGCTCTGACCAGAAATTTCCTCTGGAACCTCAATATCTGCGTCTTGTACATGTTGAGCTACATTCTGATATATTGGAATTTTACTCCAATCCTTATCTCATTGAGTCAATGTTTCTAAATGTAGCTTGTTCATCCAAGTTTTGCTGCTGAATGGCATTTGTTACACTGGCTCTCTTCATGAATTCTTATTGCAGTGTCAAGGCGAAGAAAATATTCACATTTGGTGTTATGTGTCAGCACTTCTATCTTGTGTCAGAGAGGTTTTTCAGTTCTCAAGGCAAGAATTCAGGGTAGCTGGAGATTTGAGTTTATATGAGTAAAGCATACCACATACCTGCTACTGAAATAACACTGTATAACTTATCTACTATATTAAAGAACGAGGCAAAAATAATGGCTTGATTTTGTACTTCTACAAGTACAGGGATCAAGCAGTATACATTGCAGTGAACATACAAAGCTTTTTTCATTGTGGAGATGAATCTTTGACTGAACTCCCTGGAACAATCTACTGATTAGCAACTCCATCATAGCCTAAACTACTCGTATATTCTATGTATAAGCCATTTCTCCCCCCACCCCCAAAAAACAAAAAATACGATAGGGCTATTTCTTTTAGCTTTTCATTGGATGTCAATTCTACACTATGCACACTTCAATTAAACACTTTCTACTTTTATTAACAGACACACTCTGTGAGTGTGTGTGTGTGTGTATGTGTGCATGCACCCTGTATTGAAAACATGATTGTTCTAATTTTTTCATATGTGCATACCAAACTTTTATAGTTTGACAAAACCTGATAGAAAAACATAAAGAGAAGATACTTGCATGCTTTATGAAATACACCACAGTAAAAGGGGAATGACTATGGAATCATTACTAATATCACAATACAAGGCTACAATTAACATACAACATACATATGTCAAAGCTACAGTTATGATGATATAGAAAACTAATGCAATAGTCAAGTTTTGTTTGGAAAAGCTGTATAAATTAGGGTATTCTCCCTTAAAAGGGTCAACATAGAACCCATAACTCTACATCCTGAAGATGAGGCTGAGATAGTTTGGAAGTGTTGGTGATAAAGATGACTTTAAGAGCATTATTGTTCCAGATGATAAATACATTAATAAGTTATATTTTTTAAGACCAAAATATAAATTTTTATATTATTTTTGGCAAAATTAGAATCTTGATATTCAAGAAATCTGAATATTGGTTCACAATAGATAAATAAATAGACATGGAAAAAGTTAGAGACAGATGCATGATTTATCTAATTTGAAGCAGTCATTTATAAAAAAAAAAAAAATCAAAACCAAGCCGCAAAGATTTACTTTAAAAAATGCAGACAGTATGTAATCAGTTAATACTTCATCCTCCAACTGACTCGTTCTACTCTTTCTTTGTATACTCTTTACTCCCAACTTTCCTTTCCCTCCATATAAATAATTTAGCAACTTCTTGTGATTGTCTTGGGTGAAAATGATGTCAAAAATCACTGAAATTCTGCACAGATAGATATGAAAAATGAATTATTTTAGTCAAAAGTAAGATTAATTTTAATATTCACACATTGGTGATGTTTTTCACGTTGATTTAATAACAATAGAACCAGTAGCTGAAAAGCAAGTGCTAGAAATGTGTGTTTCATTAATATATGTTTTCGAATTTTGACTTAAAGGGCACCTTTGATATGAAAAGAAAGAAAAGGGCAGGGGATTAAGAACCCCTCCCTCGGTGCACATGCCTGAGCAAAAGCAGCTGTGGTTTATAAAAGGTTTAAAGGCACAATTTACGACCGCTATATACTTGTATATAAACATTACTACCGAGGTCAGAGTGAGCTAAGTTTACAATAACAATTGTTTGCATAAACATAAAATAGTTATTATCTAGGATCTAAAATAACTATGGTCTATAAAAGGGTTAATGCGTTAAAAATAGTTTTCTATTAGAACAGCTTTACATGATAACCATTAACTTAAGATATGCCATAACTGTGAATTATGTAAAATTTTTAAAGAGCTACAACCATGAAATAATTGGCTGCAGCATCTGTTGGCTAAGAAACTATCAATTCATTGATAACAATTGCCTGCAATTTAATGTCGGCAGCATTTTCAGCTAGGACAACTATGCTATTACATAGTTCCTGTTTTAATTGCAGCTTATAAAAATTGTGTGTATTACATATATGCATGTGTGTATATGTGTGTGTGCGTGCATGTACATACACTTATATAGTCACTTATTAAATCAAGACTTTATTTAGGTCAGTATCACTGGATGTATGTAGCTACTTCTGAAATTGTGACTTTCTAGGTCACTATATGTATGTGTGTGTGTGTGTG
>NC_068982.1:175478261-175479399 GCF_001194135.2 Octopus bimaculoides | reverse complement strand
GCTGAAACACATAAATAAATAAATAAATATATATATGTATGTATGTATGTGTATATATATCTAAACAAGTGCAATAGTGAGATATAGGTAGTAACTAATAATTTATTCTTTTCGGTCATTGCCACTAGACTGATAACAATTTTTCACTTGAAGTCCACTTTTTGCAAATGGAAATATAATGAGACATACTTGAGTTCAAAATATCTCTGGAAGTCAAACAGTTTAACTTCCTGGAACTCATTGTAGGCTGAATGATATTCCGTTAGTACTTGTTAAATGTGTATAAGTGGTGGTAAAGTCCGTTTTTGGGTCTAAAAAACCATTTTCCATCCTGCTGTAGAAAAGTGTAATGCCAGACATAACAGTACCAACAAAGTATTGCTGCTTTTAGGCAATTATTCGGGCCACTCTGTGAGCTCAAATGAGCTTTGTGATAATGTGAGATTAGAATATATCACCAAGAATGCAAATTCTTTGCCCCACCCAATGGAACTTCAAGGCATATTTTCTGAGAACTTTCATATTATGAAAGCAATTGACAGGAAGGAGTTAGAGACTTACGGAGGAAGTTCAACATAATGAATGCTGTGATTACATCTACAATTCAACTCTCTCTCTATACACACACACATATATATATGTATATCTATCTATCCATCCATCCATACATACATACATACATACATACATATCCATCTGTACTATAATAAAGAAAGTTGCTTATTATTTAGTTTGGATTATGTAACATTTACTAGAAGAAATAAATGATTAAAGTCTACACTGTCTAGAAAATTTTTATAAATTTCAATTTTAATATATTTTTATCAAAATGTGATTTTGTACATCTTTCATTGAAGGTTTCAACTTCACGATTCAATTGCAAAACTAATTTTAATTCACTATGACATAGTCATCTTACGCAAGATAGCGTTTTTAATGTCTTTGTTTATACTTCTTCCGGAAATATAAAGGTTGGCCAGATATTTGCTACTTTTCACTGACATATCAGCAAAAATATTTCTGTAAATGGTAAATTTGATCCAGTGTCAGCCACGTTGATTCCAGTATCATCTTATTTGTTGGGTGGTGTTGAAGAAAAGTGTTTTTAATTTACCTACGCAAATTGGATACAACTACA
>NC_068982.1:175463272-175478251 GCF_001194135.2 Octopus bimaculoides | reverse complement strand
CCCCCCCCGACAAATTCGTTTCCTTTTAACTTTCTGAATAATGGATTTATTTCAATGAAATTTTCTACAAATACGTTTCAGGTGTCAATTACGATTAACGATTACGATTTTTCATAGTGAGGAGAGGATATTTTTACCTGTCAGATAGTGTAGATTACGTTTATATCGGAATTTAATGTGAAAAAAGTTAAGTGGGTGAAGACGGATATTGCATCTGTTGATACACCACGTCTTTTATTTGTATATATTTTGGCCTTTTTATTGCCTGAGAAGACCCGTCAAGCCAAGTGAAATCGTAGTCGTAGCCGATAGTGGTGTCGCGTAACTGGCACTCGTGCCCGTGGCACATAAAAAGTACCTTCTGAGCGTTGGGCCTTACGGAGGCAACGTGGCCGATACCGGTGTAGCGTAACTAGCAACCGTGACGGCGGGACGTAAAAACCACCTTTCGAGCGTTGGGCCTCACGGAGGCAATGGCAAATGACCGGGACTTTTGGCAATATACCGTGCTTAAGAAGAAAACTCATCAAATCGTAGTTGTGGCAGATACTTGTGTCCGCAACTGGCACTCGTGCCGGTGGCACATAAAAGCATGAATTATACTCTCGGAGTGGTTGGCGTTAGGAAGAACATGCAGCCGTAGAAATCATGCCAAATGAGACTTGAGTCTGGTGCAGCCTTGGTGAAACCGTCCAACCCATGCCAGCATGGACAACGGACGTTAAATGATGATGATGATTACTGCTGCACCGGATGAAAAATCAACTGTCACACCTTTGGAGTTGATAAACTAGCGTATCAGTCTGCTCCAAGAATTGATGACATTCCTTTGGCGTTTTAAAATAAGCAAATTGTGTATTGCATCGCCGAACATTCCTGTAACACATTTAGATATTATTTCAAATAAATAAAATAATCTGATGTGTCGAAGTTTTTGAAAGTCACTCCAATTCACAAAATAGACTCACAAAATTCAGTTAAAAGTTACTGCTTTATTTGTTTGTTGAGTTTTATGTTGTAAAGTAATAGAATCTATTATATGAAAAAATTGTTTGAGTACTTGCATCAAATTTAATTTCCAAACTTCAACATGACTTAATGACTAAAAAGCCTGAATAGATTACTTTATTTGATTAGGATTTCTATATTGATGCTATTTATTTGGATATAGCAAAAGCCTTTGACATCCCACCAAAAATTATTTAAAATGCTTAAACTGTTGGAAATTTAACGTAATTTTTTAGTATGGTTCAAAACTTATTTGGCTAAACAGAAAACAGTATATTTTTGAGATTCTTCCGTAGAACGTTAAGCAATGAGATACACTATGGTCGTTTGACTTAATAGACATAGATGCAAAACATCCCTTGAATCATACTCTACTAACCGTCTGAAGAAGGGAATTATCATTTTGTTGTAGGCAGAATGGTAACGGCAGGAATTCTTTAGCTTTAGTCAAAAGATCTACATGATCAGGTAATCGGAAGCTGAACAAAACAATACAAAACATCGGGAGGATCTTTTTTAAAACGGGGGCCAAATTTTTCATTAACGAAACACTTTGAAACTTGGAACACTGGTAGAATGTGTTATATAAAACATCTTTTACTCTTAGTCTTCTTTAAAAAAAAAGAAATCCCTAAGTTATTCCATGTTAAAGTTGTCGTATTTCTGTAATTTCAACCAATCACTGACGTCCATTCAGCCGATATACATTAAGTGCCGACTACATAAACAAACGATTCTGAAACAATTCTATCGGTGATAGGGTTAGGGTTAGGGTAAAACAGCAAATTTAAAAAGAAAAAAAAAGATCCCATCGGGACGTTTCTGTATTAAAGTGACAAACTTCAGTATATACTATCGAATAAATAAAATAACGGAAAGATTCTACCATTTGCAAAAAAAATTTTTTCAGATGGAAAGCACTCCTTAACTTTTCTAAGAACTCATTCTTTAATCATTTTGCCTAAATAAACCAAGAACATAACGAGTACACCACACTTTTGTACAGTTTGTCTACCTAGTTTCAAGCAAAAGGCTTGTATCGACACGAGATCGTGATCAAAGAGACCTGTTTTAGTCGCCGCGCAGCGTAATCAAATGTGGGACTTTATGATTATCAAGTGATCTTTATAATCAGCCGGCAATACCTACATCTTCACAATCTTGTGGAGGTCATTGTTTTTCCCTTTCATCCCCAATCGGTATTAATACCGTGAGCAAGATATAATTGATGATTTTGATTTTTCCATGCCTACATTCTTTGTAATAACTACAATAATCTCTACGAGACCTTTCTTAAATAAAATTAGACTTCCTAAGGGTTAATTAAATACCATCACTTTCTATATTGTGTTGGTGCGTTAATTCCAATGACCAGTGCCGCATTAACCCAGTGGCAAACGTCGTGTAGTCTACAGGTTTCACACTAACTGGTTAGTTACTTCAGTCCTGTGCTACATTCAACTTTTTATGAACGGATGTGCGTTTAACATTTATCCAGTAACTAGAATACTTCCGAGATTAAAGGCTCTCTAAATTAAACAAATTTCAATAGTCAAATTTAATGGCAACAGTAAATGGTCAGACTTCATTTCGTCGGGTGCTAATTAATAACCACATCGTCCTTTTTCTGTTTCGGTGCATTAAACTTGTCGTACATTAACCGAGTTTATTTTTCGCATAAATAAGATTGGTTGTACGAATTTGATTATTATTACTTACTATATTCTAGATACTGTACTGCTAACCATTCTCATTAAATCAAATCAGGCTTTTTAAATAAGTAAGAAACATTTTATATTGTTATACGGTTAACTAAAAGTTATTGGTGAGCCTGAGAGACGATCTTCCGTTGCATATACATATAACAAATAGCAAATAACAAAGTAAAAGGGAAAATAGCGGCCAAATCATTAAACAATAAACCAGTTTTGATTTCGTTGATTCCAGTGATGCAAAGTTGCATACGAACAGGACGAACATGGAGTTTCATCAAAAGTAAATGACTTCAGATAATCTCTATCCAACTTGAAGAGTTACATGATATCATTTTCTAAGATATATGATATGAGAGAACTTTCATCGAAATCAAGACTGATTTACCGTAGAAATGTTTCATAATTGATTTCCGTTCACTTTATTGTCCAGCATTATATGTACATTAAACGAAAGATTACTGCAAGAGACATATTTTAGAACTCGATTTCGCTCTGCTAATAATACTTTTTTTAAAAGGCATGCACGTCACAATTTCTCGTTTGCAATAAACCCGAGGGATCGACTGGCGGGGCCTAGTACCAAATAAAAAAAATATCCAGTATTATTCGTGCGCCTGTGTGTGTGTATAAGAATGTTATATCGTATGTCTTCTGTTCACACATACAACTGTCGTTCATTGGGTTCAAAAGAATTTAGAAGCTGAGTTAATATGGTACAGGAAAACACATGTCTATTATGTTTAACTGCTTAATTAACAAGGTCAAACCGACTGATGATTTTGCTTGTGCACGTGTAGGAGAGGGATAAAGAGAAGGGATGTCGTGTGTCTGTTGTATACACACATTAACGTTGCATCACAGAGCAGCGAGCGGGACGCGATATCGAGGCAGATGGCAGAGTCAGTAATGAGACAGGCAATAATGCCCTTTCAGTATTTAATTACATCCGTTTGCTTTCTGAATTCTTGCTGAAGTTGACTTTGTCTTTAACCACCCAAGTACTGGAGTCAAACAAATAATTGCATCCCTATCCCCAACATATACGCAGTTTTGTTGTGCTCTTATGTTTATGTTCAGAAATCTTTATTATTGTTGTTAGACGGGTAGACAGTAAGATTGATGTAACAGCGAACAAAATATTTAGCAGTATTTTAGCTGTGACTCCTTTACATTATTTGGTTGCTCAAATCTTGTTGATAGAAATAAAGTACTGGTGAATAACTAGAGTTAATCTTAACAACTACATCTTCCCTCAAAATATGGGACTGTGTTTAGCTTTTATCGCTGATAGAAATCATTAATATCGTTTTATTTACTAAGTTGGTGCGAGACTGTTGACACCTCTCACTCACGGTTTCTTTTTAATATCCCAATAGAAACCGCTGTTAAATTTCCAGCGGTACTTTTGACCAATTAGTTCAGTCGATCTAAGGGAGTCAACTCTTGTTGTACTCATATCGCCCGTTGCTAAACGCTCGAAAATTTGCTTGCTGATGAAAACAAGCGAGTAGCCGAATGACACACTCTTGCACTGAAAACATTATAAGGGTGGATGTGGGGGCGGGGACATCTCATTTTAATGGTGCGTTATGAAAATTGTGTCCTTTTAATGATTATCATTGTAAAGAATTTGGCTTCTAGAAATAGCAGCCAAATCGATTTCTGATAAATAAAGTGTATTTATACAGAATTACGTTATTTAAAGCAGGCATGTGACTAAAGGTATTCAAACCATCCGTATGCTTTTCTTTCTTTTATCCATTCTTCTTCCACGGCACTTTGAATAACGTAGTCCTCGATAAATCCACGATATTTGAAAAGAAAAAAATTAGGCCACATTTGAAACGGCTTTAGTCGGCGCTTATGTAGCTTAGCATACTATCTGATGTTCAGTTTTCTATAGCACATATATATATATATATATATATATATATATAAGGAAAGCAGCAATATTTATTATTTTCTGATTTAGGCACAAGGCCAGCAATTTTGAAATGAAGTGGGTTAGTAGATAGCATCAGCTCCAATACTTAACTGGAACTTTACTTTAATCTATCGACTCTTCAGAGGATAAAAAGCTAAGTTGATTGCAATAGGATTTGAACTCAAAATGTAAAGAATTGAACAAATACTGCAAAGCAATTTTTCTGATGGTATAATGATTCTGCTACCATGGCTCCTAAATTTTGTCTGGTTCTTTTATCAACCCAGAAGGATGGATGACAAGTTTAATCTCAGTAGGATTTGGATGCAAAGAGCGAGAACAAACACAGCAATGAATTTTGTCAGAAACTCTCATGATTCTTACAATCCACTGTCCATAATAATAATAATAATCGTTTCAAAATTTGTTACAAGGGCAGCGATTTTGGGGGAGTGGATGAATCCATTATATCAACACCAATGTTCTACTGATACTTATTTTATTGAACTCCAAAAGGATGAAAGGCAAAGTCGACCTCTGCAGAATTTGAACTTAGAATGTAGTGATGGGCAAAATACCACTAAGCATTTCGCCTGGCATGTTAACCATTCTGCCAGCTCGCTGCCTTTATAATAATCCTTTCTACTATAAGTACAAGGCCTGAAATTTTGGGGGAGGGGGCGAGTCAATTACATCGACCCCAGTATGCAGCTGGTACTTAATTTATCAACCCCCGAAAGGATGGCCACCTTTATAATAATAATAATGAGGTTTCTGTATTAATAATAATAATAATCCTTTCTACTATAGGCATGTGGCCTGAAATTTTAGTAGTGTGGAGGTAGTTGATTACATCCATCTCAGTGCTCAACAGGCATTTATTTTATTGACCCCAGAAGATTGAAGAACAAAACTCACCTCAACAGGATTTGAACTCAGAATGTGAAGAGTTGTAAATAAAGCATTTTATCAGATATTTTCATGATTCTGCCTTTAATAATAATAATAACAATAAAATTCCTATTTAAGTAGTTCAATGTTCAATGCAGTTATATCTCTTGCCTACTCAAATGCTTAGTTATTTTACTTTGGTAAAGGACTACAAACAAACTGAAAAAATGGTCTTGGTGGGGATTACAATTGTTGGAATCAAATACAAATTATAAATTTTAAAAATGTGATGAACTAATTTGGATTGATGTGTGTGTGTGTGTAAGAAAAAGAGATGACATGGAAAAAAAACAATGGTTATGTTAAGAACTCCATTAGCTTATAGCTGTTTCTACTATAAGATGCAGTGGACTCTTAGTTGAGTGCCTGGATAATATCTTATAGCTTCATCAGAGCCTTGAATATGAAGTGCACTGCATCTTGTAGCAGAAACAGCTAATGAATTTCACATGACCTTTGCTTTCTCTGTGTCATCTCTTTTTCTTATTACAGTTCTGTATTGTGCTAATACAGGAAGTCCATAGTGATCCTGGCCATACAGGAGACAGCGTTCCCTCTGCCAGCACCAATATTTTAGAACACATGGGGCCCAATTCTCTGATTCAGGCCTATAGCACCCCAAACGATGATGCTTTGGCTACCCCATATGTCTCTGTAGTGTTCACCCCTCCTACTCCACACCCTCACTCTGCCATCCAAGGAGGGAACACAGTACTGGCTCTCCTCAGAGAAGACTGTTGACTTCTACTGTTGATACCGCCAATGTCGGTGCTGTGTAACCCACTGTAGTCGTGACAGGCAGTGAGGGCACGATCTTGAGCAGGATGACGGCAATGCAGGTTGTTGGTGGCCAGTTGACATCGTACTGTGTCATTGCTGATAGGCTGCTGTCCAGTGCCAATAGCCTCGCGAGCTGTCACGCTGGCCAGTCTGAAGCGATCATGGAGGTGTTGCCGGTATTTTGTCTGTCGCTACATTTTGAGTTCAAATTCCACCAAGGTCGACTTTGCCTTTTATCCTTTTCGGGGTTGATAAATTAAGTACCAGTGAAACACTGGGGTCGATGTAATGACTAGTCCCCTTCCCCAAAATTTCAGGTCTTGTGCCTTTAGTAGAAAGGGTATGGAAGAAAGCAGAATTGATTTCTTTCACTTAAACTTGGTCACAAACTTTATGGCTGGTACTTACTGTACTGAATATGAACAGATGAATGGTAAAGTGGAACACACTGCCTGAATGAAAATAACTGCTATCCACCATTCATGTCCTAGAGTTGTTATTGTGTTAGTGTCAATAGTGAACGCCATGTAACTGACAAATTTTTTGCTAACTTGCAATGCAGACCTCAAAATACTCCCCTCTGTTGTAGTTTGGAGAAAGATGGAATCTATCAGATCAACTTGACTCAGATGCACATTACCATGGAGACAAAGTCTTCAGTGACTTGGTTCCAACCACCCACTTTATTACAAGACTCACTCCCACCATCATAACACTGTCTACTGTTTCATACCATAAACAACCATTGACCAATATCAACTGTTGGTGAAGTGATCTGGTGTTTACCAGTGAGTCGATACCAGCTGTTATCAGCAACCAGTTCCCTGTTTATTTACTAAGAGTTGATATTAATACCAGCAACACAGCCATCTGTTCTTGTTATAAAACTATTGAACCATCAGTCTAAAGATTAATGTCCAGCAAGTGTGGTTATAGAATTGTTTATTGCTACAGTCACAATTACCAATACAATTCCAACTTTAAATTCATCTTGTTACCATGGAGAAACATATTTTATGTAAACTGCTAAAAGTCTCATTTACTCTCTGTCTTTCTCTTTCTCTCTCACATTTTCTTATTAATTACTTTACTTCATTTCCCTATCTTTCTGTCAATTTTTCTTTCTTTTCCAGTGTGAGTGTGTGTATACATACATACACACACATATCTATATATATATATATATATATATATATATATATATATATATATATATCAATGAGGGGAGATTTGTATATTTCTTGTGTGTCCTTTATTTCCCACTTTCACTCATCCTCTATTCTTGTATTTCTCTCTTTGTCTGTCTCGTTATCTATTGATGTCTCTAGAGCTCTTCTTTATTCTTACCATCTACCAAGGTATGCTATTACCCTACACAATTATTGCAATTTTTTTACTACATTTACTAATAATATTCCACATTACCACTGTCACTGCCCTATCTAACCCTAATACCATTACTATCATCATCATTGCATACAACAACTACCACTACCTCCAAAACCACCACAAGTGGGAACCTCTTTGTGTATGCTTTACCTGCTAGAAATACCAGCTAAACTCCCTTTGAAATGCACAGTACCATCTTAGAATTGTACTTTGGATAATATAGTCCTGAGTTCTCTGCACTTTAGAAAAAGACAGAATGGCCTTAGCTGAACTATCTTTGATCATAAATCTTCACAATCAGAACTGCCCCATTCAACACACCCACTTTTAAATTATTCACTGTCAAAGCCAATGGTTTCAAAAGTATCTTAATTTATAGATTATGCAAGTGTATACATGCGTGTATTTAAATATACTGATTGTATACATGTGTCAGTGTGTTTAAGTATGCTTATTAGTGTGTGTGTGTGTTTTGGTGTCTCAAAACATGTTATTGCTTTTGTGTATTGTATTTATGCCTCCAAGTTTTTACTTGCATTCGGTGTGAAGCTGAACTATATACTTGTTGATGTATATATGTATAAGGCATCTCTGTGAAACTATGACTGCTATTATAATGCCATCCTACTAATATAAATCAGAGTAATGATTAAAGCTCTGGTTTATATCCTCCTTAGTAGCTGGTTACTGATGCTATGTTTGAGCGTATATGAGCCATTATGATTAATGATAAGGATGTCAATCCACACTGACTGCCAGGACCATTGCCATGGTGTCAGCTTACGGTAGCAATTAGGACTGATGCTATAATGTAAGTCCACCCTAGCAAATAACTATAACATTGGGTAACTGCATCTCATATGATCGATGATACAATTATGTTGGTTCACTAAAGTCACTGAAGCCGATGAAGAAATCTCTATGCAGTTGACCGACTTGTTAGAAATAGCAGCCAAGTTTCTCAGAAGCCACACCATATCATTATAAAAGAAACTCATATTGGATAATGGGTGCACTATTCCTGGAGGAAATTGAAAGTCAGAATACCCTACTAATGATAACTCATGGACCTAGACATCTGGCCTAATATCTTGTAACTACAGTATTCTAAAATGTTCCTCTTCACGACAATAATACCAATCATTGACTTTGCTGTTTGTTGACATTACTAGTGCTTTTGTTGAGTAGATTTGGTCACTCTGTCTTACTATTGCAGAGAAAGTTGTTCAAATAAATCATTTCAATAGTGTTTTTTTCTGTCTGTCTATCCTATCTTTATTGTAAAGTATGGCATTTTAAAATCTCACATATAAAAAAAGGTGTGGATTTGCTATGGCTGCTACACTGAATAAAATTTCTCACATTAGCTTTGTTGTTAATGGTCTCGGATCTTTTTTAAAACGGGGGCCACATTTTTCATTAACGAAACACTTTGAAACTTGGAACACTGGTAGAATGTGTCATATAAAACATCTTTTTCTCTTAGTCTTCTTAAAAAAAAAAAGAAATCCCTAAGTTATTCCATGTTAAAGTTGTTGTATTTCTGTAATTTCAACCAATCACTGACGTCCATTCAGCCGATATACATTAAGTGCCGACTACATAAACAAACAATTCTGAAACAATTAACCCTAACCCTAACCCTATGGTTAGGGTTAGGGTTAAAGCAAATT
Organism: Octopus bimaculoides; assembly: GCF_001194135.2. Taxonomy (NCBI): domain Eukaryota; kingdom Metazoa; phylum Mollusca; class Cephalopoda; order Octopoda; family Octopodidae; genus Octopus; species Octopus bimaculoides. The sequence goes on along the minus strand of NC_068982.1, from coordinate 175,468,811 downwards.
TAAAATGAAAAAAGCAAATAAAACGAAGGTATAGAGATTAAATACGCTTTACATCGCTTAATCAGCCAAAGGAGTAAATGTAAACAACTGAATACTTGTCAGTGATTGGTTGAAATTATCGAAATAAGACAATTTTTTACATGAAATAAATTCGAATACAAAAATATTTTATCTGTTCTATAACACAAAATAGATAAGTATACGAAGTTTGAAAGTCTTTCCGTACCAAAAACACTACGTAAAACATTAATGAAAAATGTGGCCCCGTTTTAAAATAGATCCATGGTCTCTACTATTAGTAAGACTATATAGTGATCAATTTCTCTACATTGACATGGGAAATGTAAGTTTTGCAAACTGCAGCCAAAGTAACCCATCTAAGAGAGCACAGACATCTCTGGTGCAGATGGCACAATAAAATGTCCTCAGTTTATGCTTTAAAGTAGCTGGTGATAGGAAGGATTTTTAACTGTAAAATCCAAGCCCCCCAAAAAGGAAGTAATTAAGGGTGGAAATGTGGACTGTGTTGGCAGCAGTGTTGGCAACCAGTCTAGAAGATCAGTAATCTGTAACTTCAAACAAAAACTGATTATGTTTAGTGTCAGTGGCTTGATGAAATGCCCTCAGTCTTGTGTTGTAAAGTGTTTGGTTAGGAAAGAGCATCCAGTTATAAAAATTGGATCAAAAGAAAACATGGTAATTTTATCTGTTGCTGTAGATATCGGATGACAGGGAACTGTGACAAGAGCTGAGATGATTAGTCACCAATTGAACCCATGCAAGTGTGGAGAAGCAGATTTAAAATGTTAATTGATATACATTTTTTTCTTTACTTTTTTTTGTTAATGAAATATTGGAACACATATTATGTAGCTCAATTTTGGCCAATTAGCTATAAGAGCTGTTATAATGTTTATGCATCGAGACAAGCTAAAGTGGATTTAGTTGTTCCTAATTTAGGCATGAAGTTGGTAATTTTGAGAGGAGGGTATTAGTTGATATCATCAACTTCATTATTTGACTGGTACTTTATTTTATTGACTCCAGTGGGATAAAAAGCAAAGCTGGTTTTTGCAGGATTTGAACACAGAATGTAAAGAGCCAGAAGAAATACTGCAATGCTCTAATGATTTTCCAGCTGTAGAAACCATAACAAAGCTGACTTTGGAGCACGCACAGTGCACTCCTTGGACCCATTGGGTCCTCTCAAACAGTCCAACCTATACTAATAATGATTTATGCTACACACACACACACATATATATATATATATATATAAAAGGTTTACATTGTTACTATTTACTGTTTATATGCCTATTGTTTAGTTGCTGGTATTTATCTTTTGAATTGTTTCTTTTTCTTTTTTGCAGATCTTCACGTATTAGTGTTGTATGAAACGGGTTTACTATGAAAAATGACTACACGTACCGATACGTTGAAGCCAAATGGCACCTCCGAAGTGGGGACAACCTGCAAACAGAGCCCGGATATCATGGAGGAATCCTCCAACAGCATGCCCATGGTAACTATATTGCTTTTTCCATTAACTTTGTTTTGATTTGATTTTTTTTTTTGTTTTTTTTTAATAAAAATTAGTTTTGGAGCCAAATATATTTACCAGTCTCAACCCATCACATACACCAAAACTTTTTCCTAATCTCTCTAATGAATAACCATATTAATCTAGTTGTTGCTTCTCAACTGGTTAAAAATATCTTATTCATATAATTAAACACCAGTTCAGTGTTTGTTGCTTTCGGGTTTTCTGCGCAGTATCTTTAGGTTAAAAGTTCTTCATCTGTAACCCTGAACCCTATCCTCTGCATGTGTGTATTTTTCGTTATCTGATTTAATGAACAAGAACAGTGGATGTGACTTTTGCAATCCCTTCCAAGCTGTGTTAATCAATATGACTGTTGCTGTCTAGCTTTGAAATTCTTTAAATCTGTTGGTCACTATTTAATATAAGTTGAATATATTGAGAAAATGTTCTAGTGAGATGCAGTTTTGGGGTAAAATGATTACAACAGCAAGGATGAGTAGGATGTGGATAGGTGAAAAAGTTTAAAATTCCACAGGAAAAGAGACTGTTGGAATAGTAATACAAAATACAAGTGAACAATACAGAAAGTTATTGTACTTGTGATTGTAGTGTTCTGGTAAGAGAATATTTGGTGACCTTCATCTTTTGCTTAGGCTGGAGGTAGAGGTAATACAGTGCTGGAGATATAATATATATATATATATATATGCATCTGTATGTATGGCTGAATGGGTGGATGGTGTCAGACAGTACTCTAAACCAATGCTCCGCAACCAGTATGTCTCAGCACACTGGTGTTCCACAAGACGATGCTAGGTGTGCCACAGTGTAACCTGAATATAATTTTTTCCCCTTTACTTTTAGACATGTTTTTAGTTCAGGTGTGCTGTCAAATTTTGAAAAGAATATATGTGTACCACAAGGGAAAAAAGGTCGCGGAGCACTGCTCTAAAGGGAGATAAACCTACGACTTGAATCTATTTTGATATAAGACCTTTTCATGTTCTAATGTGGAAATCTATCCTTAAGAATACTGCTTTGTTAATATAATTGTTGTATTGTTGCCATGAAAGGTCATCAGAGACTATAAGACACCACAGATTTAGTTATGTGGTGTTTATCAGTTAGGATGGGATACTCTTTTTGTCATTGTTGGTTAACTCTAGTGCAGATCAACCAGATTTATGATTAAAAACATCCCATCTGTGACCATACTGTCTTTTTCCTATGTTTGTGGAGTTTACTATTTTTGGACGACTCCTGTGGCCACAGAGACTAGGTAAATTGTTATATCCAGGAAGCTTAGATTTGACATCTCACCTTCATACAGAGGCCAAATACATTGGAAATTGTTATAACTTGTTTCTTGAAAGTGTCATTATAGAGCATGAATCTGTCATCCCTGTTCACACCCACATTCTAAGTGTATACATACAGTATATACACAGCATATATACATGTGTGTGTACTAGAGGGAATAAGAATTTAGGAAATTCAGACAAATACCAAGTCAGCACTCCAAATGTATGGGCAAGAAAATCAGGAAAAAGTATTCTGTAAACCCAAATGACATCGCAGAGAGACTGTAAATCCTAGGAAAAGTACCAATTATGAAGCTGGTACATTCATCACAGAATATAAAAGTAAACAAACAAAAGGATTGAAGATGACAGTATTACATTTTTTAATCAGTGATGATTATATCAATAATCAGTGGGATTTTTTACATTAATTAACACAATAGGTTATACTTATAAATTAATGTTCACACAGTATTAAAGGAAAGTTCTACTTATTATTTCTTGAGATTTAGTTACAAAGGTAACATCAAACTAGATACTGGTTTTCATAGCAAAAATTAGTGTTTTAAATATTTGGTCATCCCATAAATTATGCGTTTTTTTTTTTAATTGCATGAACTAAAAGTTGGAAGGGGACGAGATAAACTACCTGCATCAACTTGCTATGAAAGCTGGTAGTAATTTTACCTTGTCTTATTCTTAGTGCAAGTTTTGAAGAGTGCAATTCGATTTTAACAGTTATTTTTTCAAAGCTATAATGGAAGTGACAAAGGAGCGTATTCAGCATATCTTGCTTTATGAGTTCAATAAAGGCAACATGGCAACAGAAAGTCCAAGGAATATTAATTCAGTATATGGGGATCGGACAATAAGCTTAAGACAATGTCAATGGTGGTTCCAGAAATTCTCAGCTGGAAACTACAGCCTAGAAGACGAGCCTCGTCCCAGAAGATCTTTAGAGCTTGACGAGGACATCCTGCAAACCCTGGTGGAACAAAATCCCATCGTAGCTGTTGAGGAACTTGCAGAGAAGCTTGGATTTGGTCGTTCAACCATTCATCAACACCAGCATGCCATGGGAAAACTCAACAAATTGGGTCAGTGAGTTCTTCACAAACTTTCTGAGTTTAGTCGCACACAGAGAGTGAATATGTGCTCTTCTTTGCTGTTAATTCTCACTAATGAACCTTTTTTTTTTGGACCGAATAGTGACTGGTGACGAGAAATGGGTTCTCTATAAAAATGTCAAGCGCCGAAGACATGGGGAGAAACACTGGCATCCCAGGCTAAAGAAGGTCTTCACCCATGTAAGATGTTGTAATATTTTTGGTGGGAAATGAAAGGTTTAGTTCACCTTGAACTTTTAAACCCAAACCAAACGATAACAAAGGAGATCTACTGCGAGCAGCTTGAGCAGTTTAAGTCAGCACCAGAAGTAAAACGACCATCTTTGGTTTCAAGATGAAAGGTGTTCTTCCATCAGGATACTGTTCAGCCACATACAACAAGGATGACATTCCAGAGGCTGGAGCAGTTTGAATGGGAAACAATGTCCCACCCTCCACATTTGCTGGACATTTCCCCCTCTGATTATCCTTTATTCCGCAGTTTTCAAAATCGTTTGGACGGAAAAAATATGGATTCTGTAGATGAGGTCAGAACAGTACTGGAGGAGTACTTTTTGTCAAGGACAAGTGAATTTTGGAAGAGGGGCCTTGAAAGTCTACTAGATAGATGAAAGAGTATTGTAGAAAATGAAGGAGAGTATATTTTAGATTTAAAAAAAACTTTATCTTAATTTTGAAAAGTAAAAGAAGTATAAAAAAACCGCATTATTTATGGGATGACCCAGTATAAGGAGGGAAGGATATAGAAGACAAAGAAATAAGTTATTAACAGAAGGTTGTCAGAAATACACTCAAGTAGGGGAACTATAGATAAAGACTGACATATTAGTTCCTCAAGATGAAAGCTAATGTTAACAGCTATGGCCACAAATAATGACAGATCAGGAATAGAGTAATCTATTATATATATATATATATATATATATATATATATATATACACTAAAGATGGAGAGATAAAAAGCGAAGAACAGAAAAAAATCTTCAAAGAGGTGAAAGTTTATGACTGTATATTTGTAGACTAGTGCTGCCTTTAATATAATGATAAAAAGTATATAGGAAAACACCCAGATAAAAATAATATTAAAATAATTAAGATGAGAACAATGTGCTAAAATAAGGTACAGGTAATCAATATGATTATGGTCAGAGAATCTTAAATCACATACAGTTGAAGTGAATAAATTGATTAGTTATGTGAGAAATTATTAAGGTTGGGAGTTTCCAAATGCGAAGAACACAGTAGTAAACTGCTGCCTATTTTGAGCATCTTTTACTTCTGTTCCCAACTTTTTATCTCTCCATCTACCTCTGAACCTCTTTCTCCATGTTTGTGTGTGTGCGTGTGTGCATAAGCAGAAGCACTGCATAAACCAGTTCAGAACATGCTCAGTGTGTACCTCCTGGAATAAGACTGAACTGAAAAATGTGGTTATATCAATATGTCTTCCTTAATTTATATGATTTTGATATGCATGGGTGTGTGTGAAATCAATCTAGCCAGACACAATTCTCTCTCTCTCTCTCTTTCTCTCTCTCTCTCTCTCTCTCTCTCCCTCCCTCTCTCTC
>NC_068982.1:175452910-175463204 GCF_001194135.2 Octopus bimaculoides | reverse complement strand
CTCTCTCTCTCCCTCTCTCTCTTCCTCTCTCTCTCTCTCTCTCTCTCTCTCAGTTTGTCATCAGATCTGTACCTAACTTCAATCCAGATGGAAGCGTTTAGCAGGCCTCTAGCAATAATAACAGAAAACATAATACTGGAAAGAGTAGATGCTGAGATACAACCCTATTTCCACAATTATGGGAACATTGTTCTAAAATAATTGTTCGAAAACAATTATTCAAAAATAATTATTTCAAAAAATATTTATTTGAATGGAAAATTGTATGAATGAAAATTATTCAAAAGGACAATTATACAAAATGTTAATTATTCTAAATTTTTTATTTTCTTTAAACAAAAATGATAAAATTAAAAATCAAGTACACAAATGATATTTATTTCGAATGGCTGTTTTTCGAATGATTATTTACGAATAATTGTATCCGGACAATTATTTACGAACAATTTTCATGATACAATTTCCACAACATTCTTAGCATAAAATGAAAAAAGTATATCTTCATTACTCATAGCACTCGCCAGTATGCCATCCTGGAATTGGTGGACTATGATTCTCCACAACCCATCACAACACACTGACTTAAATGCATTAGTGTTATGAACAAAGGTTTCACACAAGAGAGCCTGATTCTGTTCTATACACTTCTAGATCTGTCTTACTGCAAAGATCATGCCAACAGTACCCTTTTATAGCAAAACATACATTGGCTTTCTAATAGGAAATTGTTAGTGGTGAGATAACAACAGGAGCAATTCAGGTGTATTCTTGCCAAAGTTTTGTCAGCATTTGACAGGATAGGAATACCTCTGTAACTGCCACTACCTTTCTTCTTAAACAGGTGAATAACTGTAGCATCCTTGAATTCTTAGGGAATGATGCCACATAAAAGAAAACAACACAGTTAGTTTTTCAGCCATTGTTTAACCACAATAAGCATATATAGCTTTGTCTGTGTATACATCTCTCTCTCTCTCTCTCTCAATATAAGGTCAGGTAATAGATGCAAGCAAAACTGTAACCAGCTCTATGTTCTAGCGCAGTTTGTAGCATATTGGCCATGTAACTTTTTTTTTATATATACCCTCGGGTTTAATGCCTTGTGAGTAAACTTGTTTCAAGGAAACTGTTTGGAAGCCCATCATATACATGTATGTGTATGCATGCTAGCATGTGTTTTTAAGTGTTTACATTCTACATGTCTTCACATGAAATTGTGTGAGCACAAATGATGTTGCCATGTTTACATCCTCTGTAAAGTTTACATCTTGTGGCTTTGCTCCTTTCACTTATGATGATTGATGGGATACAAAAATCCCTTATATAAAAAATAGGTGGGGATTGTCAACAGAAAGGGTATTGAGCCATAAAATACTGCCTTAACAGTCTTTATGCAACTCCTGTCAACGTGGAAAAACAGTCTCAAAATTAATCAACGATGTGTGTGCACGCTTACGGGGTGCATCAGTTTTTTGAGGTCATTTCTTTGAATTTAGAAAAAGACTCATAGCTCATCAAAGAAAAACTATATTTGAAAACAAATTGATATAAATAATCTTGAGAATCCTTTTATCACAGCTATCTCGGAGTGGTTGGCGTTAGGAAGGGCATCCAGCTGTAGAAACTCTGCCAGATCAGATTGGAGCCTGGTGTAGCCATCTGGTTCACCAGTCCTCAGTCAAATCATCCAACCCATGCTAGCATGGAAAGCAGACGTTAAACGATGATGATGATGATCTAATGCATCCACCAATAGTATCAATGGCTGCTTCAGTATGAGATTGGAAGCCTTGACATGCCCAAATCAGATGATCATTATTAAGTTTGGACATAGTACTGGTTATGGCAAACTTGAGAAATTGTGTGATGTTATAAAGGTGTTGATTGACCGCCCTCTCGACTATGCCCATAAGTTATAGTCCAGTAGATTAAGATCTTGTGAGCTTGGAGGCCATGTCATTGAGAGAACATAGTCTTGGAGATTGGCACGCATCCATGCTTGAGTTGTTATTGCCTTATGAAATGAAGCAGAGTCTTGCTGGAAGATGTATAGTCTTCTGTTGTGTACTCTGTCTATCCAGGGCCTCAAAACTTTCTCTAACACCTCTGAGTAGACATCGGCATTGGCTCTTAAGCCCTGTGAATAAAAAAGGAGGCACAATATCTCTCTCGTTACTGACAGATCTGAAAATCATCACAGTTGCTGGGAATTTAGTATGCATGACAGTTGGAACCTTATTCAGTCTCTGCATAACTATCTGTCATTCCTTTCATTTACCTTTTGGTACTGATCAACGTTTTTCTCATCAAAGGAAAACGAAAGTATTCCAGCCTCTTGGTGTTTTAACTTGTTTAGCAAGCATTTTGCATGGATCAAATGATTCTCTCTCATTGCATTTAACTTAAACTCACTCCAACTCATACAACACACATACAACTTGTACGACTTGGACCAGATGTTCTCATACACAACTCTTTTGATGGCACTTTCTGAAACCTTGAGATCCTTAGCAATGGTTTATATCAATTATTTCTTGGACTTTTGTACAAAGCTCTTGAAAGAGGTATAACTCAAAAAGCTGACACACACAAGACCTATCAAGCCAAGTGAAATCATAGTTGTGGCAGATACTGTGTCAAGCAACTGGCACCCATGCTGATGGCACGTAAAAGCACCTGTTACACTCTCAGAGTGGTTGGTGTTCAGAAGGGTATCTAGCCATTGAAATCATGCCAAATCAGACTGGAGTCTGGTGCAGCCCCTCAGCTTACCAGCCCTGGTCAAACCGTCCAACCCATGCCAGCATGGTCAATGGACATTAGACGACAATAATGATGATGATGGTTATATCATCGTAGCACTTCGTCAGTTATGATGACGAGGGTTTCAGTTGACCCAATTAACGTGCAAGTGGCTGAGCACTCCACTGACACGTGTACCCTTAATGTAGTTCTTGGGGAGATTCGGTGTGACACAGAGGCTGGCCCTTTGAAATACAGTTACAACAGAAACAGGAAGAAAGAGTGAGAGAAAGTTGTAGTGAAAGAGTATAGCAGGGTTCACCACCACCCCCTACCAGAGCCTCATGGAGTTTTAGCTGTTTTCACTCAATAAACACTTACAATGCCTGGTCTGGGAATCAAAGCTGCAATCCTACAACCATGAGTCTGCTGCCCTAACCACTGGACCATTGCGCCTGCACATGATTATATATATATATATATATATATATATATATATATCAGAAAAGGGGACTGGGGTGATAGGAATTGTTATTGCAGTTATTAGTACTCAGAGCACTTGTGAAATAACTGCTTAGAAGACTTCATAAATATATTTGATAGTTTATGTTACCTAGGTGACCAAGATTAAGAATTCTGTGTAAAAAAGTTTACCTCTGGTTGCAAGAAAGGGATTTTTTTCTCTGACTGTATAACATGTGTGTGCAAAATGTAATACTTCATTATTGTGAAACATAGGCATTGAATATAGAATATGTATGAAGACTGGAAAGAAATGCATAAACATATTCCACTGCATATAATGTTAGTGTATATGAATGTGAAGCACAATTGACATAGAAAAAAAGAAGAGATAACAGGAATCATTTGTGTGCAAGAGAGGAAACAGTGATGGCATAGTCATGTGATACACATGGAAGATGACAGTTTATAATAAGGCAATGCCAAGCAATCTAAATGTAAGGATGCGGCAGTGTTGGAGGAATGAGGCAAATTTAGAAAGATGTAGTGAAAGCTGATCTCAGAGGAGTTGGAGTTTATGAAAGAAACGACAAAGGACCAGGTGAAATAATGAGACACTGTACAGGAGAAGATTATCTAACCCATGGAAGCATGAAAAAAAAAACAAAAAACAGGTGTAAAAATGATGATGATGAAGTAGATAGAAGTACAGTACAATTTAAGAAAGACAATAGATAGATGAATGGAACAAACTGATTTCATCTTACAAGTTTACCTACTTGTAATGTAACATCCTTAGCCAAAAGCTATCACCATCATCCTTCATCATCACTACCCATCTCATCATTATTGTTACTGTTTGTTGATTTCCATCTTCTTATGATTATTGCTGTTATTAATGCATTTTACAACTTCTACTACTATTAATAATAAGAATAATTGATGCCACTATAGTTTTTATATCAATACTACTTACCTAGGTTTTGATGTTGAATTGTTTTGAATCTTCTCAACATTCTCCTCTTCCCTTCTCCCTCACCCTTTTCTCACTCTCCTTTCCTTTTGCTCTCTCTCTTTTTATCTGTCTCCTTCCATTTTCCCTTTCTCTTTCTACTTTTTTTTTTTGAATATCAAGAGGGCATTGACCATTGATTCCAAAGTAACACAAGTAATCACATTAAATTTCACAGTGTCTCTGCAACAACCATACCTTCTTCACGCCTAATACTTCTCCCACTCCACCTTCTGTTTTCTTGGTCATTTATTCTCAGCTTGAGTTAAACACAAGTATTTGGATTGCTTTGATCAAAATAATAATTTCCTTACATTAGCTCAAGGTCTCATGATTATTGGAGAAAGAAAAGGGGAGCAATAGTTGACTCAATCAAATATCACTAATACTTATTTTATGTAGATGAAAGGTAAAGTTAGTTTTAGTGCAAGTTGAACTCAATGAGCATGAATGAATATGAGTGAATACTTCAACACATTTAGTCTGACTCATTTCTGCCTCTGACATCAACACATTTACTCTGATACACTACCTCTTCTTATTTCAATACAGTTAATCTAACACACTGCTGTTTCTGATCTCAATACATTTACACTGACATTTCACTGTTTCAATCATCAACACATTTAGTCAGACACTTCTGTTTCTGATATTAATACATTTGATCAGAAACTGCTGCTTATGATGCCAAGTGCTGTAATAATAGTTTCAAATTTTGACACAAGGCTAGCAGTTTTAAGGGTTGAGAACAGGTTTATTATACTGATACCAGTTGTACTCAAGAAAGGGTGAAATGTAGTGTTGACCTTGGTGGAATTTGCACTCAGAACATAAAGAGTCAGAAGAAATGCTGCCTTGCATTATGTTTGATGCATTAACAATTTTGCTGCATTGCCACCTTAGGCTCTGATAATGATATGGATAATTTTGTTTTTTGGTTGCAAGCATCTAAGATATTGTGGAAATACAAATGGAAACTTCAAATAAAAAAACAGTGCTGTATTGATAAAACTGAAATCAACACAATAGAGACACATTAACAATTAAATAACAATAAATAGACATAGCTATGCAGAACAAGAGAGTAACAAGAAAAGATCCTCAAAGTGGTGGGTGGAGCCAGCACGTAGCATATTTCATTTTAACCACCCACTGACTCCAGGTTGTCTGATGTACCAAAAGCAAGTTCTTTGTCTTAGTTTCAGCTGCCACCTACAACTTTGTATTTAGATTAGGCTCATTTAGCCATACTAGTTTTGCTACTCTCATCTACCTTTTATAAAATTAACTGAGGAGCAGTACATTCCCTCTCTACCCTTTTCATGAAATACTTAAAGAGATTTGTAAGTGTTTGGGTCTAAGAAGAAAAGCTCTGCTCTCAAATATTCCAACCACATTCGGGATGACTTCCTTCATTTTTACCTCCAAGCCAAAGACAAATGTCCACTCTTCCTTTCCAAAGTAAAGCAGTTGGTTGACCTTCACTGTTGAGTTACCTGGTAGCCAAATATATCTTACACATGGTAAGATACGTTTTTTTTTTTTTGCTTTCTCCATTATTGTGGGTCAGTCCACATTACTCCATAGGGATCATAGGGCCAGTTTCCTAGTTTATCTGGTGTATATATTCCTCCCTGAACCATCACAGGATTACTCATTTATACTAGCTGAGTGGACTGGAGCAACAAAAAATAAAATGTTTTACTCAAGAACACAATGCATTGCCCAGTCCAGGAATCAAAACCACAATCTTACAATCCATGACTCCCATACCTATCAAAATAAATCCACAAATCAGCAATGCACCAACACTGAACAAGTGCATGCTATATAGAGGAAGGAGTTACTCTAAGTAGTTCTTAGATAGGTTCAGTTGCAGGCAGTTTCAACATAGCCATGCTTGTTGACTTTACCTGGAACAAGTGAAGCCACTCTGTAGTACTTCCACGCCAAGATCTTTAGAAAATTTTCTATAATCCATGAACATGACGACTTGTTGATCAATCAGTGTACAATATAAACTAGTGTCAGAGTAAAATAGTTTGCAATTTCCTAACACTTTAGGCATACCGTCTTTTCCAATTGTTGAAAGAGTTTGTTCAGAGTGAAAAAAGAGTTCTAGAGAAGAAAACAATAGGTTTATTACACTATGAAAGGGTGCCAGAAATCATACTTCTAGAAGCACCAGTTTCAACATGTGGTGGAACTTCAATTAAAATGGATGAGAAACACATTAACTATTGAAGGTTTAAACAAATGGATAGTATCTAAGTGTCTTCTTTTGCTGTATAAAATTAAGGTTCTTGCAAGGAGTTGAATTAATTCCAAATCAGGGAACACCAATTCAGAACAGTAACTAAACGAACTCTGTTGTCATAGTAGTTGTTTAGAATAGCAAGATGTATAATCAACAAAGGGTTGCAATCTTCAGGTTGCAAAGAATTATCTTCTATTGTATCTTAGGTAATGAGTGGATGTCTGGCCGAGATATTTCTCATTGTTTAATGTAATGTTAACATTTGTAGTAACTGCAATAATGAAACCAAATTCCCATTGTGCATCTCAATATTTTTGCAGCATCAATGGCATCATCAAGATAGGTGTGAACTTCTTTGGTATTATTGTTAGTTATCATACTGTTTTTGATGCAACTAATGAATAAGTGCGTTTCAAAGCACTTATGCATTAGTCACACCGAAGGCTAACTTTGCAACTGGAACACGCATCAACCAACTTGAAATACATATAGCATTTATTGTCATATATCATATGATGAATTGCATTCAGAATGATGTTACCAATGACATTTTCCTGTTATTGTTGTATTTCATTGAAAAGACATACCCCAGAATTTGTTTTTGAGTTTTAGTTAAATAAGCTAAGAATTAACTCATTATATTCAGATAAAATGTTTCACTTCATTATTCAAAAAACAAGTGTAAACGTTTATTTTTATTGAGAATGATTGGCTGCCAACCTTCAACTAAAGCATCCCATTCTGAAAGAAACCTTAACAATCTAAGAACAGGGAAAAATTCCTTTCCTCCCATCTTTTGTATTTCACCATTTATTATCAGCACACAGGATACATTACACCAAGGTACTACATTGCTTCTATCAAGTGGTAATTTGCTTTTACCATATTTGTTAATTTTATACTTCTCCACTTCAAGAAGTGCCACTACAGTTGTGAGGGTGCCTCTATATTTGTCAGTGTCATTTTAATTGCATCTATTCCTCTTAACTTTTGTAATTGTGCAACTCGTATTCTTACCAAACTGGAATTTCATGTAACTACAACTTATCTTTTTATTAGTGTTCAACTTCCTCAAATTACTTGCAGTACCTGTGGAAATTTCACATTCCATCTTTGGTACAGTATCAGTCATAAACATCTCCCCACTCAGCAATAATATTCTATCATTTTATTCATAATCCTTTGATTAATTTCTGGGAAACCTTGTAAATTCTCTTCAGTCTATTTTCTATTTGCATATCAGCATCATTTATATTTTGCCTTCTTTCTTAATTAACATTTCTCATTCTTTTCCTATAAGCTTCAACTTCATCATTCATCACATGACATCTAACTCCATTTCTTGCATTAATTTCATTCTGTACATCCTGTTTCTCACTGTTCCTAGTCCTACTATCTTTATTCCTAACTTTTATATTTTTCTCATTGTCTTTTCCCTAATCTTTCCTCTGCCTCTCTCAATTCAATTCTTGCTGTCATGTTCTATGGTTATTTTCTGCTATAAAACACCAAACTTCATTTCGACAATAACAATTTAAGAGATACTTAAGTATTATATAGTTGGTAATATTCTTATCCAGGACATACTGTTACCTATCTTTTACAAAGCAAGAACACAATTATTAACATATAGATCATACAACAGATAGACAGATGTCCAATTTTTACGACAATGACTTGCTATGAGACACGTGTTAAAAATTTCAATGCTTTAATGAGTCTGCCAATCCACTACCCTTTAATAATAATAAGAAGAAGAAGAAGAAGAAGAAGAATTAGCAGATCCCATGGAAATTTCACTGTTTATAATTTTCTTTACTTTTATTTATAGAAATAAACATAACTTTATTTCATTATGTCATAAATTTAATTATAATTTCAGTTTTCTATAGTTAAGCTTGTTTGAAATATAACACTCAGACTTGTTTCATTAAATACAAAGATTTTGATTGTCTTTGATTTTCTTCCATAGTTAAGGTTGTTTAAAGTATAACACCGGAACACATGAATGTTCTGAAAAGCAATATTCTAGATATAAATAATTATAACAATGGTGCTCTATAACAATGTAGTAAACTAGGTGCTTGATTATGAATTTCATTATAATTATGCATGCAGTTATATGAATTCAATGAAATTCTGTAATATGCATATACCTTGCTTGGAAACAGGTGAGGGTTGGTGACAAGAAGAACATCCAGCCATAGAAAATCTACCTCGATAAAACTCTGTCTAACCCATATAAGCATGAAAAGTGGACATTAAAACAATGATGATGTTAAAAGTGGTGGTGATGATGATGCAGTTTGATGATTGGCAATTCATTTAAAAATTGGCTTATTAAAAATAAGATCTTCAGATTAACTGGTTGTAAGGTAGATGAAGAAGAACAGAAACCAAACTGTATTATACACAGTATGGTTTCTGGTTTTGTAAAATAGATTAGAACAGGGGTTTTCAAACTTTTTGACTTGCGGACCCCTTTATATTTCATTTCAGGCTTTACCTTTATAAACGCTTATGAAATTTATACATAAATATTTGCTTAAAATAACATATATTTTTACATTTATTTATTTAACAGTATTTAACAAATAGGTTTATTGTCAATTAAAAGATTTCGATTAAAAAGCATATATAAAATCAAATTGCCCATAAAAAGTATTTGCTGTCCACGGACCCCCTGTCTTGTCCTTGCGGACCCCCTGTGGTCCGCGGACCACAGTTTGAAAACCCCTGGATTAGAACTTTCCATCTGCAATGCTGGACTGACATTGGTAGAGTTTGGACAAAATGTCTAGCAGTATTTTGTTATGTCCTTTTATATTCTGAACTCAAATACCTCTAAGGTTTATAATTATGACCGTCAACAGTCTAAGGGTTTCTAAAATAAGATCCAGTTAAATGATTTAATCAAGGGTATCCTACATAAAAATGTGTGACTTTAGAGGTGAATTCAATATTTTAAGTGAATCAGTTCTGTATTAGATACTAAAAAGGTATTTTGGTATAATGTTATAATGTACATGTATATAATTTTAGGTGAGTTATTGTCAAGTAATCTCAGTTTTCTAATGTATTATTCTAAAATTTAATGTCACAATCTGCAACAGTTTAGTTGGTTCAATGTCTAAATTGTTTTTATTTGTTCATTATATATATATATGCACATATACACACACGTGCATTCATGCACACACACACGCACACATGCATGCATACATACATACATACGTGTATTCCATGTTGTCATTTATTTCAGTTCAGTTCCCAATTAGAACCTTTGTCATGAAAGGTATCAGTTTTTTTTTTTTTTTTTTTTTTTTTGTTCTCTACTCCACAGACATAACTACTGTTACTAAGACACTGAAACATATGTGCATATAAGCTATGTATGTTTCTTTAAGTTACTTTTTTTTTTTTAATACTTTAATATAGAAATGTATGCATATTTTGTAAAATTATATGATCTAAAACTGTTGAATTTATATAAATGCTGCTGCTTCATGGTACCAATATCAATAACAGTGACCAAAATAGCAATTATTACTGGATACATAAAATCCAATATCCCAAAGACAAAATATTAAAATTTCTGAAAATATATCACACACACACACACACATACATATACATACATTCATGTGTGTGTATTTGTGTATATATATATATATATATATATATACATTTATAAACATAATTAAGGGATCAGCAAACATTTGCTTCACCACATACCGAAGTTCAGAAATAGCAGCTAAAAAAGCTGAGACTCCAACAGATAGCATTGTTTTTGCCTTTGTGAGTTACAAGTAATGCTATCT
>NC_068982.1:175438792-175452557 GCF_001194135.2 Octopus bimaculoides | reverse complement strand
TGCAGTGTGGAAGGTGTTTATAAGCCATTTAAAATAGCACACAAAATTCGTTAGATTCACTTCAACATTTAAATTTAATTTGTCAAAATATTTTCGTCGCTTTGAGGTCAAAGCGACGAAAATATTTTGACAAATTAAATTTAAATGTTGAAGTGAATCTAACGAATTTTGTGTGCTATTTTAAATGGCTTATAAACACCTTCCACGCTGCAATTGTTTTCGTTCCCGCACACGATCTCAGATCAGGTCACTTGCTATGCAAGTGCATCTCCGTAATATATATATATATATATATACCTAGGCACACACACACACATATATATACATATAAATATATAATCTCAAGTATCACTGGTAAATGAGTAAGCTTATATAGTTGTTTGCCCCACACATTTGCTATTTGTTTTAAGTCCCTAATTACTGACAAGCAGACATAGACACACTCTTGACCTCATAGAACATTGGGGATTGAATAGCTGGAAAGATAGAGAGTTGCACCTACAGCTAGTTGGCACTTATTTTCAGCTGAGTAAACAAGGGCAACGTGAAATGAAATACCTCTCTCAAGGACACAGCATGCTGCCTGGTCCAAGAATTGAACTCATGACATTGCAGTCATGAGCCTATGAACTTTCTAGCCTATGCACTTTCACCCCCTAACATGTATACACATATATATAATACATTCACATATGCTTATTCATACACACACACACACACACACACACATGCGTGCGTGTACTTATGGACATCATTTTATGTCTGCTTTCCCTATTGGCATCATTCGAACTGGTTTTACAGTCTTACTGTCCTTCTGGATGGATCAAAGAACTACATCTCACTTATATATTTCATTTATGGCATGATTTCTTCAGCCGAAGCCCTTCCTAATGCTAACCACTTTACAGAGTGTACTAAGTGTATTCTATTGTAGCACCAGCTACAGAGAATCTGTTGTGCCTTCAGCAAGACGAGAGAATTCTTTCTATTGTATATTGGCTCAGTTCATTTGCCAACAACTTTACTGAGTATGTTTATCATGACAGCAGCCTTGCTGAGGTTGTCTGTCTTGGTCAGTCCAAATTGTCCTTTCTATTCTACAACGTCCTAATTCATTCAAGACTGCATGATCAAGAATGAATGAGAGATGGTAATAGGAGGGAGAATCAGATGAAATAGATGGAGTGATAGGCCAAGAGTGTGATAAAGGAGTGAGTATCTAGAGAGCGATTATGATAAGCTGATACATGCTGGTTGGGGAATTGAGTAGAAAAGCAGCATGAGCAATATGGTGAAGAGTGAATGAGTGATAGATGGGAAGACTGGTGACAGAAGAGGAGTAACAGATGATGAGTGAGGGTAGTGTGTCAGTAATAATAGGGAAAAGTGTGATGAGTAGCAATAAAGATGTTAAGACTGCGCAATGGTAAGAGAAAGAGCAAATGATGAATAGCAATAGAGTTTGTTGTTGATAAAAGGGAGAGAAAAAGAAAGTGATGACTAATGGGTATTGTGGAAGGGAATGATGTGAGCAAGAGGGACTAGTAATAAAGAAGAGTAATAGTAAAGAGATTACGCACAGACAAATCTAATATCACCTCGCATTACATATGTGGCGAGGAAGAGTGATAAAGGGAAAATGTAGGATGCAGTTTAACATATACAGATCTAATGCTTACTCGTCATTACACAGGTGTACAGTGATAGGTGAGAAGGTAATGCAAGAGGGAAATGGCAGCATGAGATTTATGTAGTGGGCAAGAAACCCAAACGTAGATATTACGCAGCCAACTTTCATCTCTTCTACCATTTTAATATCCATTTTGCCATGTTTCCATGGGTGAGAAGATCTCCAATATTACATGTTGATATGTATTGCAGTCCTTTGTCATCCCTTTTGTGAGGTTCATCATTTTGAGGTTAATCTTCTTTACTTCATCTCATCTCATCTCTTCCTACGTCTTGTTCTTTGACAGGTTATATCCAGTTTGAGTGCTTCGCAACTAACTTTCTCCATAACTGCCTGGTCTTGAACACTACATCCCGTTCCTATTACACCAGCTTTTCCCTCTGCTCAATTTTGCTCTATTACATACATAGATGAGGATTTACAATTTGCATTAAAGAAAATAAACTGAGTTTCTACTTCACCTTTAACATGTTTCAGACTCTTGTCATTTTCATATCAAATTCTTCATAAAATCTCACCATTGGAGCACTAACCTATAATCTGCTTACAATTTCTGCTTTCTGATACAAATATAAGCTTACATACTGTCTCCCAATTCCATGATGTAAAATACAAAGTCGAAAGATTCCAATGGAAAGTGGACATAAAATCATGATAGTAGATACATATATGTATATGTGTGTTTATACTTATGTATATATAAGTATATGCATGTGTGTACAGATACACACATACTCACACACCTATATATATATATATGGTGCAAGAGGTTTTTGAGGACATATTTGTTAATTTAGCCTTCTGCTCTAAATGTAGGACTGAAATCATTGGCATACCTGTACTAAATGGTCCTTCTTCATTTTGAACATTACCTGGACAATGATTGCCTTCAGTGTAGCCATGGTATTGTGAGGATGTTGATTAGTCTATTTTTCAACAATACTCCACTTGTAGTAGTTTATGGGATTTAAATCTGGAGACCACAAGTTTAAGGCTACATGATACTAAAGGTTGTCTGACAACCGTTCTTGGGATACATGGGCTTTGTGAAAAAGTGCTAAATATTGTTGGAACACATGTGGTCTTCTGCTGTGTATTTCATCTATCCAAGGCTTAACAAACCATCTCCAGCACCTCAACGTATCCAGTAGCACTAATTCAAAGATCATGTGAAAATTGTGAGATAGCATGACATGACGTTCATTACTCACCACTCCTAAAATCATCACAGTTGTTGTAAACATGATGTGCATCACTCTGGAGATATCAGAAGGCTCTGCACTTAATCTGTCATTTCTCCTGTTAGATCAAAAGTTCTCTCATCAGAGAAGAACCAAAGTATGCGATGTTTGTGGGTTTTTTTAGTCTTGTTTAGTAACTACTTGGCACAGATGAAATGGTCTTCCTGTCTTTGCTGATATGAATTGGCCCATCCACCATATATATGATTGTATCATTGATTTTCCAGAATCATCATTGAAAATGTTTTGAACACATTTGGTGAATTGTGGTGTCTGAATTTTAAAATATTTTTGTTTCTTTGATACAGTTCAAACATTCCTGCCAGTGGCTTCCACATCCATCCGAACTTAGTGCACAAAAGATTTTATGACATTTAGAAATTTTGCAATTTCTGTGTTCCACACATATAACAACAATGACTGTATATCTTTTCATTTCTTGCAAGGAAAAACAGGCATGAACAAATGTAAATATGTGCATGTGTATATATATATTATATATATGTGTATAGGCACACACACGTAAACATATTTTATATATAGCCTTGTATATATTGTTTAAAAGCAGAATGCAATGTTACTTTAAAAAAAGATGTTTGAAATATTCCCATCAGACTCAGAAATTAAATGAGCTGTTTTTACTCATATTGCTCACATGATTTAAGAAAAAAAAGAAGAAATATTTTCGTGATATCTTTCATATATTTCATGATATATTCAAACAACATTTCTTATGTTTGTCTCACTATCTGCCCTCACCCTTCTAGGATGTCCTTAAGCATTTCTCTAACTGCTCTTGCTGCACCCATCTACATCTCCGTCTAACCATCTCTCTTTCTCACCAACCTCTCTTCACTGACATCTCATTGGTGACCTTTCCACTGCCTCATGGGAAGCTTTTTCTTGCATTCACAATTTGCTCATTTCCTTCCTTCTATCTTTCTGTTACTCTTCCTTGTTTTCTTTCTTCACTGCTTTTGCTCCCCACTGTTCCCTCATATTTTTCCCCATTTTCTTTTACATTCTCAAATCTTTTCCCTATAGCTTCTCTGCTTCTTCAACACTCATTCTCATCTTTCCGCCTCTGGCTTACCCCAACATTTCTCTTTCCTTCAGTGACTCTCTCTGGATTTCTCTCCACTCTAATCCATTGTTCCCTTTCTGCACCCTTTCCCTCATACGTCCTATTAATAATTGCTTTTATAATGCCCTGGACCTCACCTACACAACCCACTCTAGCACTTTTCCACTCTACCCACCCACTTTTCCCAATAATCCCTGTTACTAATGCCTTCCCCAGTTCTCTGCCATCCTCATCCCAATTAGGACTACCCTACTTACTCTCCTCTCTTACTCTCCTCACAACTACCCTAACACAACTAGAATTCTATTCCACTCACCATACTTACCCACTGTTGGTACCCCACCTACTATAATAGCTCGCTTTCTCTTTTTTCTTTCGTCTCAGTTATAGGGATTATTTAGGCTCTTAGCCTTGCAAGTTTCGAAGCAAACTTCTCTAGTGCTGGTGCTGTAAAAAAGAGCACCCACTATACTCTGTAAGGGAGTTGGTGTTGGGAACAGCAACTAGCCATAAGAAAAAGCCATGCTGAAGTTGATATTGGAGCTTAACACAATCTTCTAACTCACCAGACCTTGTCAAACCATCCAGTCCATGAAACAATGGAGGCTGAATGTTAAACTATGATAATGATATTTGCATGTATATAAAAAGTACACTCTGTAGGGTAGTTAGCATTAGGAAGGGCATCCAGCTGTAGAAACCATGCCAGAACAGACAATGGAACCTGGTGTGGCCACTGGCTTTACCAGCTCCAGTCAAACCATCCAACCCTGCCAGCATTAAATGATGCTATGTGAGTGTGTGTCTATATATATATAGATTATATGTATATAAATATATATACATTCATGCATATTATATATATGTAGGCATTGGAGTGGCTGTGTGGTAAGTATAGGCGCAGGACTTACTGTGTGATAAGTAGCTTGCTTACCAACCACATGGTTCTGGGTTCAGTCCCACTGCGTGGCACCTTGGGCAAGTGTCTTCTACTATAGCCTCAGGCCGACCAAAGCCTTGTGAGTGGATTTGGTAGATGGAAACTGAAAGAAGCCCATCACATATATATGTATGTGTGTGTATGTGTTTGCATGTCTGTGTTTGTCGTCCCAACATCTCTTGACAACGATTGCTGGTGTGCTTAAATCCCTGTAACTTAGTGATTCGGCAAAAGACTACAATAGAATAAGTCCTGGGGTCAATTTGCTCAACTAAAGGCGGTGTTCCAGCATGGCTGCCATCAAATGACTGAAACAAATAAATGAATATATATATATATATATATATATATATATATATATATATATATACATATATATATATATATACATATATACATATATGCAAACACATGTATGTATATACACACAAATACGTGTATACATATCCATTTTACCATGCTAGTATGCTAGTATGAGTTTGAAAAATGCATATTATTGATGCATTCTTTTACAACCAAACTGAACTCAAAACCATGTGTATCTATCTATCTGTCTATCTCTCTCTCTCTCCCTCTCTCTCTCTTTCTCTCCCTCACTCTCTCTCTCTCTCTCACTCTCTCTCTCTCTCTCTATATATATATATATACATGGTCTGATCAATAAGTATCCGGGCTGTTGCCATAGTAATGAAGCTAAATCACACAGAGTGAAGCTGCTTGGCACAGATTGATCTTGAACATTGCTGTGCATGCTCACTAAGTTTTAACATTCTAGCTCACTTCTGCTGTTTACAGCAGTACTTGGAAGGAAGGTGTGTAATGTGATTGTTGCATCGATCATCACAGAGAAAGTTGAGCAGAGAATCAGCATCAAATTTTGTCAAAAGCTTAATGATACCTGCTCAGAGGCCTATGCAAAGTTTTCAAAAAGTTTTCATTGTTCTCAACACACTCATGGAGATCTTGTGCAACTGATAGCAGTTCTGGCACAAACTTGACAGACATGCGTCTCATACCCAAATCTTCTGTGATAATGGACTGAACTGTAACTAATCTGCACATCCTTTGATAAATCATGGATGGTGATTCGACAATTTCCCCACACAGTTTCACATATATCAGCGATGTTTCTCTTAGTTATGCTGGTTGTGGGTCTCCCAGAGCGCTCATCAAAATTGACATTTTTTCACCCATCTTGAAAACGTCTGAACCACTCGTACACTTGTGTGTGGCTCATACACTCCTCTCCATACACTTTCTGCAACTTTGCGTAGGCCTCTGAGCAGGTATCACCATGACATCTTTCTCTGTAATGGTCAATGCAATGATCACACGCTACATACCTTCCTTCCAAGCACTGCTATAAACAGCGGAAGTGAGCTAGAATGTTAAAACTTAGTGCACAAACACAGCAGAGTTCAAAGTCAATCTGTGCCAAGAAGCTTCACTCTGTGCTTTAGCTTCATTACTATGGCTACAGTCCAGATACTTCTTGGTCAGACCTCGTATATATGTGTGAATGTGTGTGTGTGCATGTACACATATGCATTATATATGCATACACACATACACCCCCACACATATGTGTGTATGTATATATATATACATATATATATATATATATATATATATATATATATATATATATATATATATATATATATAATGCTCACTTGGAAACTAGCACCTCTGTAGTTATCTAAGTGCAACACAATGAGATTTAAACATAAAACCATATAGTTGCAAAGTGAACTTCTTAAACTCATAGCCATACCCATCACTATTACACACACACACACACACATACATACACACACATACATATATACACATGTATACATATTCATATATGTATACATACATATACACACGTGTGTGTGAGCATGTATACATACATATTATATTTGCCTAGAAAATTTAAATATTTTGTCATTAGGATATTGGATTCTATATGCCCACACATAATTGCTATCTCGGTTGCTATCATTGTTTTTAAAAAATATATAGAGGAAGACTAACTTTAACAATACACTTTTACATATATTTATATGTAATCATTCATTTATTCATGCATGTATATACATATACAGTCATATATATATATATATATATATATAGATTATATGTATATATAAGTATATATATAGATATATATAAATATATATATATATGTATATAAGTATTGTTAAAGTTGGCCTCTTTTTCTTGCCCATTTTTTCCTTATAGTCTGATCAGTCTATGCTTTTACAATGGTCGGACGATTCATGTGAACCTGACAGCAGTACATCAACTGTGAGTATTTACTTGCCAACTAGCACACAAATAACGTGTCTTAGTGGGAAAGTTTCCTCCCTTATCAGTCTATCCATATACATACCTTTTATATAGCCATATCTTTGTTAGTAAATATATATAATACATTTGATATCTCAATAATATCTATACAAACTACGATGATGAAACATATTACATGCACATACACACATACAATTATCATCATGACTATCATCTTTTTGCATTCACTTCGTATACTAGCATGAGTTGGATGATTTGATAGGAATTCAGTTGGAGACAGGATTGTGTCATACCCCAATGCCTCAGCATCAACTCAAATCTCTTTACTGAATATACTGGGTGTATTTTGCATGGCTACAGCATTATAGAGTTTGTCAACTCCTAGCAAGACTAAAAATTCTCTTAACCTATCATAATCTCTACTCAATTTGCTAATGAATTTTCAGAGCATACTGGGGTGCTTTTTATTTCTATGGCCTCAGCACTAGTGAGGTTGTCTTGTTATGTGTAAAACTAGAGAGCCCTCAAAGGGGAGCGCGATTGATGATTTTAGATGAAGTGAAGAGAGAAATTTAAGTGTGATGAGAGGAAGAGATTTATTGTGTGTGGTAGTGGAGAGAGAAGCAGAATAGACACTTTTGGGAGTGAAATATGGAAGGGACAGGAGGAAAAGTAACGTCACAAATTAGAGAGAGAGAGAGAGAGTAGGAGGAACTGAGTAATAAGAATGGTGGATGGATTGAGTAGTGGTGGTCCAATTTTATCTTACATTTTAAAACTGGAAACGGGAAGAAGGTGATATGAAAGAAATGAAGATGATAAGAATCCATAGAGGTCATTGAAGCGATGTAGGGGTTGTGGAGATGGGCCAGGGAATGAGAATTGAGAAGTTGTAAAGAAAGAACATTGAGAATAGGAGGTGGGGTGGGAATCAGTGGGTAAATGCTGCAATAGCACCCCAGTCACCAATGCTTTCCTCTTTAGTATTCTCTCTGCCACATTTTCTCAAAAGAGCAGGTTTTCTCTAGAACAACACGTCATCACTTCTTGAAATCTTGTTACCTTTTGTGACAATCTGTATTTCAAGATCAATTTTCACTTCATCCCATGTCTTCCTAGGTTTTCTTCTTCCATTGTCATCATCCAATTGAGAATTCTTTGCACTTCTTTATGCAAATGTTGTCAGCAGTATGCTTCTCATACTCATGCCTGTACCAATGCAATTCTCACTTTTGCAAACTGTATGTTATTCCTTTCACTTACAGCTTTTCTCTCATGTCATTTGCATATCATCATTCATACACACTGACATTACATAACCAGTAAAGCATGCTTACCTCATTTCCTTCTCATATATATAAAAAGTAAATACATATATATATATATATATATATATATATTTACTTTTTGGGATATTCTTTTTATAAGTAGGATGTCTAGTAACAAAATTTATATTTTTCAGCAATTTAGTTAATGTGAGGATGGTGTATTATTTTTCCTTTGCTAAATGACTATTCGATTGAGCTTTAGTTTATGCCTTTAACACCATCAGTGTTGTGAGATTGGTTTTAGTTTGTAAAAGACAAACAAATATTAAAGATTGATTTTGTATTCATATTAGGTTTGTGTAATGGTTTCTTAGATGGTTGCATGATAAAACTAAGTGAATTAGTTGAATCTACACAGAATGTATAATTTTTGTTTAACGATTTATTCAGAGAGCAGAGATGGGAAAGATCAGAAGAAACCACATCCTCTGTCTGAATGCTTGCAACAGAATGAACTGTTAGAGATCTAATACTGGGTATTAGAATAGGTACAATCCACATTGTTTCCATCTGTCCACTTGTTCAAGATACCATGCATATCAGTTCAAATCTAGAACCACATATTTGTGAAAGGAACTTCTTAATTTCACAGCCAGTACAGAGTGAGGAATGTATACATATATACTGATCAGTTTGAAATAATCACATAGTATAAAAAAACATGGTTTAAAGATAAGCAATTTGATTCTAAAAGTAACATTCTAATACGATCTTCAGAATAACTACTTAAAAAATTTATCGTTGGATCAGTTACATTTTCACTCTTAATTGGAAATTCACTACATGCTTCTATGATACATGGATGTTTATCACTGGAAACAATAGGTTAAGATCATTCTTTATTGTTGTTGGCCCTAGGTCAGTCTTGATTGGATATCCCCATAACTTTCGCCAATCCAGACATGACCACTCTAAATATTTTTTTAGACACAGTATACCTTAAATTACCTAGTGTGTCCTTTTTATTTTGAGACAACAGGAAGTAATTTGAGGGTGGTTGGCATCTATTTCTGGCAGATCTAGCATCCACATGTAAGTTCCATTGTTGACTTGAGATTATCATTCTTTCTCTGATTTCCTGAAGGTATTTAAGTTTATCTGTATACTATTACATTTCTGTTAGATCAGTTTAATGATTAGATTAGGTTTACAGCTGAGGTTTGAGAGATATTGGAGTTAGATTACTATTAGGTTTCATCGCATATTAAGGAGGTAATATTGAATTATTAATAATTTCTAACATAAGCACTAAACCACAAGATTTGTGGGAAGGGAATAATTAATTAGATAAACAGTACTTGAGTTTTGTACTTCTAGAGTTATTGACCCCCTAGAAAGATGACTGGCAAAATTGATAGTGGCAAGATTTGAAGAGAGACCTAAATGCCATCAAAATTTTGGCTCATTAAAAAGGATTTGATGACACAGCAAAACATGTCATGAGATGACGTTTACTTTGAAATCATCCTGGGTGGCAGCTACACATGCATACATAATATCATTTTGAATGTCTCCTGAAAAGAACACTTCAACAAAGAAAGATTATATGACAAACTTCCTAAAATTTTAGATGCCATGAGAGAAAGATGAGTTAACTTCGTTCGACATTGTTGGAGAAGAAGAAAGAGCTGGTTAGTGACAACCCCACTTTAGACACTTTGCAGGTTGATCAGTTACATTGATTTCCCTGCAAAAACATAGATTGATTAGGTAATAGATAACAATGGCTGTTGCGAAAAAGAACTATTATATGCCATGGAAGAATTGAGATCGCTGGAGGATCAGGGTTATGTAAGTTCAAGCAAACTTGACCCAAGAATGGTGTTACCTTTATCTAACCATGTATGTCAGTGTTTGTACAAATGTACAGTATTTCTCCATCATTATCTCCTCTCCTCTGTTTACAGTTTTTCACATCTGCTGCTATTTTATTTTCCCTTTCAACCTGATTGTTTCTCCTCCCCACTAATATTTGCTTTTTATATCTCTTCTTTTCATCCTCTCTTTCTTACTAATCCTAATTGATCCTTCAAGACTAGTTGATATTTAAATTTCCTGTCTGGCAATGGGTTCTGCTCAAGACATTAGACTGTTCTTTTTTTCCACACAACATAAAATTTATTCCACTTCTTGATCATCTAAAGCTCAATGTTTCAATGAGAAACATGGATGGGGAGGGAGCCAGTTACTATTTGTTACTATTCCAAATGTTTGCTATAGAATAAACTTTGGTAAATGCACCCAATAACCATGTGGTGATGTCAATCCAAAGCAGTTTGTTAGGTCTGGAAAGCACACACCCAGGGATAAGGGAATGGGAACAAAATTGTCATTTTCTGGCTAAGTTCACTTTGCCTATCTCCTCCACTTTGTGGTGGCCATCAGACTGTAATAAGCACAATAGTGGAAAGAGTGAATCATACCCAGCAATGATATATGGCAAGCAATGACACATTGCTTACAGTATGATTAACCTACATCATGTTTGAACATGCAGTGCAGACTTCAACTCAACAAAGTCACAATATATCAGGAACAATAAACCTGTGGACTGTGCCTTGTCCTTCAATCCATGGTCAATCTCAGATTACTCAACTACAACAGTTGCTTTCCACTTTATTTGCTTTAGCTGTTGCTCCTCAACTAGGAACTTTAGCAATTTCTCTCCCTATCTAAATATTTGATTTTTAGAACAGATGCAAACTTAAACTGGCATGAAGAGAATGTATGCAGATTAGCTCACTTGCCTTGTCCAACAGGTTTATGTATAAACTTTCTTAATTCCACCTAAACCTTGACAGCTTAAGTTTCATAATGTCATGGAAACGATAAATAAATTTTTCCTAGGATGCAAAGCCAATCTATTGCAGATTGATCCCAAATGATCTGGTGTGCATCCCTTGCAGCTGTGTGAACTGAAGCAATGTAAAACAACGTGACCCTTCCCCCCACAAAAAAAAAACACAATGAATATACACTGAACACACACACACACATACACACATATATTTGTTCAATAAATATCAACATAGACAAGGCAGTTGAGTGGACAAATGACTGAAAAAGCTACAAACCACTCTGATACTCAAATCAGTGTCAGCTTCTGGCTTTCTGTGAGATACAAGAAGAGTGCATGTGATTTGTTGAGAAAGATTGCGATAAAGAAATGTTATGGATCGATATGTTCAAAGAAAAAGGTTTTAACATCTAGTGGATGAAGATATTGGGCTACAATTTCGACAATTTTAAGAAATTCATCCCTTAAATTGGTTTTGCATGTAAAAGGCAAGGATATAATGATTGGACTAATTGTCTCTATGATGTGGCATATTGCTGTTTTGATTTGAGAAATTAATTATCTAAAGTGATTTCGCTTGACTATAGAGATAGGTCAGTGAAAATTCAGTGGTGGCTTGGGTCATTTTTAAGTCTTTGTTTCTTCAGTCGTTAACTGTCAATAGTTGATTAAGATGATTTTTGAGAAATAGTTTCTGTCTGTAAGGGTTCTTTGTAATTTAGAACTGTACATTGTGAATTTTATTGATTTTTACAATTTATTTTTCTTTGTTATTAAAAAAGATATGTTGCTTTACATGTGTGTATGCACATGTGCATGCATGCATACATGTGCACACACAGACACACACAATTTAGATTTCAGACCATTATATCAAACATCTAACATTAAGATAGGTGGGTGGCTGAGTGGGAAAATAGAGAAGGGAGTCTGTAAGTCTCTAAGAGATTAATAAAGTTTTGTTTAGAACTTGAAAATAATGCTTGAGAATATTTTTACTTAGAATAGATAGAGTGCTTAGACACATACATATTATTAAAATAATATATATTCTAAAACTGAGAAGGGTGTTTGTAAGTTTTTAAGATGTTAATGAAAATCTTACATAGAACTAAAAAAATAAAGCTGGAGAATTTTTAATTTCAACAATACAACATGTAGATACTTAAATACTACAAGAATATAGATATATGTATATATATATGCATATAAATATATATATTTCTGTACGTATAAGTGTGTGTGTGTGCATATCGTCACAAATTTATGTCTATCAATATCTTATCGTCATCATTTAAACATTCACATTTCCATGCTTGGATGGGTCAGACTGAATTCTTTGAGGCAGATGCAATTCACTGACGCCAACCTTTACTCGTTTCCAAGCAATATTTCATGGAAAACTGGAAACAAATGATGCTACTTGTGTGATGGTGACACCACTCATTTATAACTATCACATGACGTCACCACAAGGAGAGATGTGCATGCACATGCACACACACATATACGATGGCTTTCTTTCAGTCTCTGTCTATCAAATCCACTTAGAAGATTTCAGTTGGCTCAGGGCTATATCAGAAAAGACTTGTCCAAATTGTTATGTAGTTCACTGAACATGAAACTATTCTGGTTGAGAAGAGAATTTTTTAACCATGCTGCCATGCTCTGCCTCAGCTGGTTCCTGATACTTTTTCCCTTGATACCACTTACTCCTCTTGCTGCCCAGAGCCATTTTGCTGTAATCTATCTTGCATTTTTAACACTTACTTCTCTGCCCACATTTTACATTGATCACCCTCCTGAGCTTCCAAGTTATCTCTCATCTTTCACCATATGTCTCCCTTCTCCCGATCTTCCTTTTGCCCTCTTCTCTCTTATTTTAACCCCACATTTTGAAACCACCTCCTACACTATTGTACACCCACTCAGATCTTGGTTTTACAGGCTGCATGGTTACTGCTCCACAGCCAATGAATCTGTTAAATCTTGTCAAGACCTTTCAACCTATGAAGCATGGAATAGACATTAAATGATGATGATGAGATATGTGTGTGTGTGTGTACATTATTCTGCAATCCAAAATACTTCAGTTCTTTAGTCCTCACGTCACTGAACATTGGCAAACTTCTTATTTTCTGCTTCTCCCATGGCTATGTATACCTGTCTCCCAGCCTCATTTCTGGCTATCTGGTACAGTTCCCTGTTACCCCAACTCTTCCAGGCTTTCCAGGCAGGCCTGTTTTTTTCCTCTAATAGTCTTATCTACTGTATTATTCCATCAACACATTACTCTAGGTCACACACATATACACATAGAGTATATATACATACACACACACACATATATATATATATATATATATATATATATATATATATATATATAT
>NC_068982.1:175432658-175438408 GCF_001194135.2 Octopus bimaculoides | reverse complement strand
TATTAATGTTATTCATCTTTCAGCTTTTTATAATCTTTAATTTCAGTTCTTTATTTTCTTCTTTTATCCATTCATCAAGTTGATTATTCTGATTTTAATTTCTTTCTTTTTATTCCTTTTATCTCTTTGTTTATTTGTCATCTTCAACCCTTATTTAATTCATTTCTCTATTATATTGAGTGGATTCATAACTTTTTTTTTTTTTTTCCAATTTCTAGTTAACTTTAGAGTTTTACTATCATTTTGTACTTTCCTCTCTTGGAATACGAAGCCACATTCTTCCATAAATAAATTTCACCATATTAAAATATCAAACTTTTCCCTGTAGTTCAGATGCATCATCAAAAATATTCCAGCCATGATCTTCCTATCTCTTATTTTCAGACAAAGTGCATCCATAGTTATTTATGAAAGTAGGTTGTGATTAGAGAACAGCTTGGCTGTTATTTCAAGCAAGTTGAGTGTCTTGTGTTACTGCTAGTCTGTAGCCTGAAATCCATCATCAAAGGCCATACTGTTTTTTATTCAGAAAAAGTGTGATGATTTTAAGATACAACACTTAAAAACCTAACGGTATATATTTTTTCTATCCCTCTGAAGAGATTTTGCCTAATATAATGATTTTATTAAATACTATTCAATCAATTAGGCCTAATTAAAACAGCTGCAGGAGACCATGTATAAATTTTATTAAATGCTTTATCTCCATTTTCTTACTTTCTTTTGAAAGATTATAAACCATAATTTATATTGTTTTCTAAATATTATTATTCACAACACATATTAGGTATTAAATCAGTAATTCATTGGATGATAACATCCCTTAATGAGGCTAATTTAACCTCTAATTGAATATATATATGACCACATTATCCAATGTGTTCTTTCTTGTTTTAAGATGGTAAAATGTAATTTGAAGATTTGTTGCTAATTTTAGCAGGGCTAGTAACCACACAGTCTTTCTCCCTCTATTGTAGATTGAAGGGGTGAAATAGCTAAGCAGATATATAATTAGAATACCTACTCACAGACCATGAGTTCAAATATGCTTCTAGCATTTTGTCGTATTTCAGCATGCATCTGTGAATCAGTGGTTATAGTTTGTTAATTGGGAGAAGAGGATTCTGTACCTATAAGCTGTATGATCTTCAAAACTCAGTCTACAATATCTATGTGTATGTGTAGTAGCAGCACTGTCCCAGATTTATGAGAAGGACTAATGTGGGTCGCAGAACAAAGGATTTTTCTTTTCTTGTTAAAATGAATCCAGCAAAGATCTTTTGAGAGAATTTGGTAGGAATCAGTAAAAGAGTAATTAGTGAGGCATACAGAAATAAATTAGAGGTAAGGCAAGTGCATCATGTTGGTTTGTGGATGGAGCTTAAGACATTACTGAAACTTCCAAGCAATTTAGAATCAATGAAAGATATTACCATTCTTGTAGCTGAAAGCCTAACCTAAGATATCCTCATTTTTCATGTTTCCTATCTTTTCATTCTCTCTCTCTCTCTGTCTATCTTTATTGATTTTTTTCTCTTCCTTTCCTCCCCCTCCTCTCAGTTCAATCATTTTATTTCTTTTTCAGCCTCTCTATGCATTTTCATTTTTGTCTTTCCTTCTTTCTTCTTCCCCTCTCGTCTCTGCTTCACATTTCTCCTCCCTTTTACTCTTTATACCTTTCTCCTCATCTCTCCCTTTTTTGTCATGTGCATTCTTTTTACCAATAGTTTCCCTTCCTCCCTTCTCACTCATTTTCTTGCTTTTTCTGCTTCTTTAGCTTAATTTCTTTATATCTCTCTTTTCCACCCATCTCCTTACTCTAACCAATCCAACTAAACCACAATATCATATGAATAAGAAAGCATTTATTCAAACTTCATTTGAACACTAGAATGCCAAACTGAAATTTAACAGACAAAAAGAAAAAAAGAAGAAAATAGATATCATCATTGACTTCAATTTTTGTTTGCTTTCTGTTTGCTTGTTTATTAATTATTCTAATTTGTGACTTCAATTTCATTTACTTACTGTCATGCAATCCAGCTGATAATTGCCAATCAGAGTTTGAAACATTTAGATATATTACATTGTCCAGGTATGTTTAAAACAATGGGGTAATTGAGCAAAAATGAATTTATAGGATAATTGAGTGAAAAAAGGTTTGTGATAATTGAATTGTATAAGGATTTGTGGGATGATTAATTAAAATTGCGATATATCAAATATATCTAGCAAATGGCAGAATTCGTAGAGCAGTGGACAAATTGTCTTGCAGTATTTAGTTACAACTCATGACACTCAGAGTTCAAATCCTGCCAAGTTCAGTTTTGATGTTAACTTTCCAGAGGTTGATAAAACAAGTAGCACTGAAGTCCTGGCATTCAATTTGCTCACCTGTACCCACCTCAAAATTTATATCCTTGTGCCTGTGTTTGAAATCATTATTTTAGATATGAAGGTGAAGAAACTGTAGAAATGATTGTTTATCTGCACTATTTAATGTCATTCCTATATGTTCTGTAGAAATTGGATAAAATAAGTTCCAATCACATACTTGGATAAAAATTGAATTAAGTTTATGTTCCCATAGAAACTTGGGATTTTGTGAGTCACTGAGGTAGCCTCTCTAAATATAGAAACCAAATCTCCAAATTATAGCATTTAAAAGAGAAACACTGTCTATAATAGGGTCCTTATTGCAATGTACCCAGGCAGAAAGATGAGATTGTCACAGCTGGAACGGTTTTTATCAAAGATCTGCTCAGGCAGAATTCATTTGCCTTTCACCTGAGCTAAATAACATATGACCTTGGACCAATGTGTAACTATAATTGATTTGACTGTGCTGTTCATCACTCCAGACTGTTAAAAATTAGTAGCAATCAATTCAATTGACTATAGCTTCTCTTCCCTTATAAACTTAACACCAGTTTCAGAAATTATTATTTCAAAAACCATAAAACTTACCCCAGGTACTTCACTATTGGATTTTCCTATTTTACTTATGTCAGCTATTCTGTTGCTTATCAGAACTTGTAAGAATTTCTCAGAAAACTATAAAAATACAAATTATTTGATTAATAGCACTTACGCTACATTGACCAAAATTGGTTTGTTTAACTTATTTATTTCATTTATAGCATTTGGTAAATAATAATGCTATTAGTTACTGGTTTCCAATAAACCATTCACTGGTTGGCTGTATTTCTAAGAGTGAGAGATTGTCTGTATACATCTTGGACAAAACAGATACCACATTAGTAGTTTTTACTTGAAAGCTCTGTGTTCTTTATTTTCGGCATCCTCAGTGATATTTATAACTTTTGCGGACATACAACAGTAAAGGATATACATATGTATACATATGTGTGTGTGTGTGTGTGTGTACATACATATATGTAAATATATAAATATATATAAGTGTTTATATCATTATCATCATCATTTAATGTCTGCTTTTCGTGCTGGTATGGATTGGATGGTTTGACTGAGGATAGGTAAATCAGGAGGCTGCACCAGGCTCCAATCTTATCCGGCAAGGTTTCTACAGCTGGATGCCTTCCTAATGCCAACCACTCGGAGAGTGTAGTGGGTGTTTTTTACGAACCACTAGCACGGGGGCCAGTCAGGTGGCACTGGCATCAATCACACCTGAAAACGAATATGATCAGTCTCTGAAAATAAGTATCCAGATCTCTAAGCAGTCAGCATGCATTGCTACAACTTGGAATGGTGCTTTATATATTGGAGTAACACTTCATGACTCACAGGTGTTTTCTTAAACAATACAGATTACCATGATAACTATATCCTTGTAAAGCAAGAAGGATTTAGGGTACATTAAGTGAATGTAAAGTTCACTGTTTCTTATCAAATCATAACATTATGTGAATTCTGAGAGAGTTACAAGTCTTTGTCAACAATCACTACATAAGTGTTCTGCTTAATAGAATTCCAGCATATCTCTAACTATAGTTCCTGCTTGATTACTTTTCTTTCTTATATATACATATGTATGTATGTGTGTGTGATGGATTCTCCCATCAAAGATGACGTATGGGTGTTCAACTTTTGCTGAACAACCTGTACAAAAGATGTGTTTGTAGTGTTCAAATGTTTATGCTGTACATTGGCTCATTCCTTCCATCAAATTGACATTGCTTATACAGGTGCATAGTGTGCCACACATCAGATGTCAAAGTGATTGTAGAGTAATGTGAAAATTAAGTATTTTGCTCAAGAACACTACTTGCAGGAATTGAAACCACAATCTTGAGAGTGTGGGTATGATGCCATAATCACTAGGCCATGCACCCCCACATACATATATATATATATATATATGCATATGTGTGTGTGTATAAATATATATATATATAGCATTATATATATATATATATGCATGTGTGTGTGTGTATAAATATATATATATATAGCATTATATATATATTTGTATACATATATATACATGTATTCATATATTTATATACATGTATATGTATATACACGCATGTATATATACATTTGTGTGTGCGTGTGTACACACCGATATGTATAAATATTGTTTATACGTATGCATGCATACATATATTTATATGAGCTTGAATGTTTGGTTGTTTGCCTTCAAAACTTCATTATCATTTTTCAAAAAATCCAAAGTCTTCTGTACAGATCTAAAAATCATCCTAGAATAATGCATGAGCAAAAAGAAGAAAAAAAAACCCAACTCAGTCGTGAGGTATTCTCTGGGATGAAACACAGGGAGATGGGGAAGAAAGATTGATCGCTCAAATAGAGTTGTATGCCCTCTCCTATTCTTTGCTTCACTAACTCTCTCTCTCTCTCTCTCTCACACACACACACAACTCACATACTCAACCACGTTCTCACCTATCTGTCTTTGACTTCAGTATATACACATTTTATACTGGAACACTGTACTCATTAAAATTCCTCATTTAAAGATGATATCTTTGCAAAGTTAGTATGCAGTTTTTAAATCTGATGTAAGGTAGAACATAATTTATTCTTTGTTTCACATTTGAATTTGTTTATATTTATGAAATATTCATTTATTATGCTCTATGAATTTAACTGTAAAGTTTTGTATTTTGGAAAATAAATGAATGTAGTAGTACAACAAACATAAGACTCCACCTCCTAGATACCAACGTTTATTTAATGGTGGATGCAGTGATGCTGACAACTAGGGAATCTCAATTTCTGTCTATCTTTTTGTGTCCTGACAACCAAAGAAAATATGAAATTGGTGGTTGCATATGAATGTACTTCTCCAGTTGTCACAAGAAATGGTTCATCAGAAGAAATGTCACAAGAAATGGTTCATCATTTGTTAATAATTCCAAGAAGAGTTTTGTTTCATACATTTGCAAAATATGTATTTAAAAATAAGGCTAGAAAGTACTTAGACAGCAAATTTTCATGTCTTATCTTTCCACAATGTGAATGTTTGAAACAGTTAAATTAACAACAAACAAGATGGACAGAAACTACAAACACTGCAAATGCATTTGCATGCTCATGTGCATGCATACTGGCTCCTGTGCAGGTGGCACGTAAAATACACCATTTCAAGTGTGGCCGTCGCCAGTACCGCTTGACTGGCCCTCGTGCTGGTGGCACATAAAACACCCACTACACTCTGGCGTTAGGAAGGGCATCCAGCTGTAGAAACTCTGCCAAATCAGATTGGAGCCTGGTGTCGCATCCTGGTCCACCAGTCCTCAGTC
>NC_068982.1:175393270-175432648 GCF_001194135.2 Octopus bimaculoides | reverse complement strand
ATCAGATTGGAGCCTGGTGTCGCATCCTGGTCCACCAGTCCTCAGTCAAATCATCCAACCCATGCTAGCATGGAAAGCGGACGGTTAAACGATGATGATGATGATATATATGTATACATATCAATTTAAATGTACAACCAAAAGAACTACCAATGGTTTCATGCTATTATGATACTTGAACAGGCATATTTATAAAATACAACATGTATCTTAAAGCAATGTTTATGTGTTATATATAACGTATAAACAGATTGCTTTAAGATACATAACATTTTATAAATATACCTGATCAAGTATCATAATAGCATGAGATTTAGTAGCTCTTTTGGTTGTATATTTAAATTGATATTTACGATATATATAGTTTGATGATAGCTATTGACTAGACTGAGGTTTTTTTTTTTGTAACAAGTTATATTTTTCATCCTGCAGGATGTTGGCAAATCATTTTTCTTGGTGGGATTGCCAATTTGAATTCTGACTAACCAAACATACATACACACACACACAAAGAGAAAATAAAATACTGGGGTTCAAGGAACCTAAAGATTAGTTAATAGAATAAATTATGAATATATTTAAGTTATATATTGTCATCATCATTGTTTAATATCCCTTTACCATGGTCACAAACACATGCCCACCCCCATATATATATATATATATATATACACACACACACACACACACATATATATATGGTGGCATATATATTATAATTTATATGTAGATAAATAACATATATTTACATATAAAGAAAAGTATACATGAAAATTCTATCACTTATCAAAACACAGCCAAACTGAAGATATATTTATTTATTTACAGCAAACAAAAGGAAACATAAAAGAGCAAAAACGAAGACCAAAACCAAAAGATGGCACCAAGTTGATTTGTCGTGTTTGCAATGATGTTGCCCTTGGCTATAATTTTGATGCTGTCACTTGTGAGTCTTGTAAAGCTTTTTTCAGACGGAATGCTCTGAAGAAAAAGGTTAGTTGAAGAACATGGAAACCTGTTTTATATTTTACTCATTTTTTGTTCTTTCTATCCATTTCTTTTTTTGTTTCACATTTGTGTATTTTGTTGTTGTTTTTTCAACATGAACCTTTGCGGCCATATTTCAATTATGTGCATTAAATGCTTTTGTATGTGTTTGTATGTATGCACCGGTTTGTGTACTTATGTGTGCATATTGTGAATATGTTAGTGTGGGTCTGTGATAGTATGAGTCTGTTAGTGTGTGTCTTTGAATAAATAAGATACTTATAGCTGAAAATCCTATATATATATGTGTGTGTGTGTGTGTATTCATTTCATCTTCCCTTATATTCTTTTTCTCTCTCTCTCTCTCTCTCTCTCATACACACACACATGCTTCCTCTTTAACAATTATCATGTTTTCTTTATCATCTAAGTAGAACTGGCATTCTCATTATCCAGGTATAAAGGATTTAAAATCTATATCTGAGTTTATTAACCCCAAATTTATAGATTTTCTTATTCCATATACAGAGATATATCAGATGATTCCATATACAGAGAGATATCAGATGACAAATTACTTGGTGCTATGATGTAAGACTAAAGTGAATAAATAAAATGTGCAGGACAATGTATCTCTACCAGTTTAGATGAAAAAAAATCTAAAATATCCACCTCAGAACCTCATACCACAAAATTTTAAAAATGAACCTGTTGCATATGACAAAGAACATTCAGTTTATTAATTACACCAACCATTTCCAAGAATAACTTACACATAAGATTGATACAGTTAAAAAATATTAGCAATTAATTTGTAAACCACTATCAAAACCAAAACCTTATGAGATAGATAAACACATTTAATACACATCTTTCAAATTCTATCTCTAAGCACATGCATGGCTGTGTAGTAAGAAGTTTGTTTCTCAACTACATGATTCCAAGTTCCGTCCCACTACATGGGGCACCTTGGGCAAGTGCCTTTTATTATAGCCCCAGATCAACCAAAACCTTCTAAATGGATTTGGCAGATGGAAGCTGAAAACCCATCATATGTATATATTAATATATTTCTTGTGTACGTCCTCACATTTCTTTCTTTCTTTTTTTTCTCTGTTTTTTAATTATTTGTTTGTTTGAATTGAGATATATATATATATATATATATATATATGGGAGAATTTACGAAAAAAACAACAGATGAAGACAGGTGGTGTAAACAACAAATGGATGTATTAGTTTAACGCTCGGGAATAGAGAAAGTCTTTGACATTTCGAGCTATGCTCTTCAACTGAAAGGAACACAGAAAGAAATGGCATATATATATATATATATACACACGCACGCACACACAAAAATAAGTGTGTGTGTGTCCCACCACTGCTTGGCAATAGGTGTCAGTTTTTGTCCTTGTAACTTAGTGGTTTATCAAAAGAGATCAATAGAATAAGTAACAGGCTTTAAAAAATTACTGAGGTCAATTTGTTCAACTAAAAACTCTTCTATGCACTGCCCCAGCATGTCCACGATAACAACTGCAAAAAATCCTGCCACAACTCTTTAAGCAATATGAATATGGAAGCTAAAGGCTTAGCTACTGCACTAAAATTAGATGATTCTTTCAGGCCTAATAAATCATACTTTGCACCAGAAGACCATAATGGTACTTTTTGCAACACTGTTTTGAGAAGCTAGCATCAGGGAAACTTTGAAGTAGTCTCTATTGATAATAAAAATTATTAATAACAAATATTATTTCAACTCTGCATTTAATATTGAGTCCTTCATCCAGTGCATATTTAGTGTATGCAAACTATAAAGCAAGCAGTTGTGACAATATAGGCACCCACCTTAAACAATTAGTGAAAAAATAGTAGATACTACTTAGTCATATTCACTTATAAGTGATGGTTGCGGTTTACATATATTTGTGCATGTGTATATGTGTGTGCCAGGATTTTTAGAGTGTTGGAAAAAGTACCTTTCAGTATATGGTTGTATCAGTTTATATTCTCATTTCAAATTCTGCCAGGGTCTGCTATGCCTTCCATCCTGAGGTTGATCAGGTAATTACAGCTAAGTACTAGGATAAATGTTATGGATTATACAACTCCAGCATGGCCACAGTCTAATGACTGAAACAGATGAAAGATAAAAGATTACTTCCGAATTTCTGCCAAAGTCAGAAATCCTTATCATCTACACAGGGAAATGGCCAAGTGGACATGACGTTTTAAGTTCAAATCCTCTGTAGGCATTTTGTTGTGCATTTGATAAGAACATGTAATTCTATATTTCTTAGTCTCCTATTAGCAGGCATGAAATCATCTAGTAATGTTACGTATTTAGTTGGTTGTTGTCTGTTTTGAAGCAGAATTATTCAATTTTGCATTATGAAACTGGAGATAAGCACCAGTTCTTAAATCACTCCCTGGGGCTCTTACAGCATGTATATTCTTATTATCATCTTATTTATTTACTTATGATGAATGTTCACAACTTCTGTACATTTTGATAGGTAAAAAAAGTTTGCTTTTATCCTAAGAAACCTAACTACAGTTAAAAGTGTGCCTGAAGGGAAGTAATAGATGTTATTCTTGCAATTCTGCGTAAGCAAATCCAAGAAATCTAATCTATAGTAACTTTCCAACAACAGCAACAGCAACAGTAATTCTTCATTGCCCAATGGCAGTGAATGGGGGATATTACAAAGCTACAAAACTGTAATGTTTTACATAGAGTGTGGGAAACAGGCAAGGAGAAAAAAAGAAAACAATGAAATAACATGTGTGGGCAAATGCATCTGTGCCAAAAGGGAAACATCCATATTGGGCAAATCCAAAAAAGAAAAAAAAAACAGATTTCAGTTTATCCTGAATACCAAGATCAAATGTCCTCTTTCTCAGTTGTAGGCTTTGGCCTACATTTGCATGTCTAGAGTTGTCCCTTAGTCATGGAAAATTCACCATTTTTACCTCGACAAATTTTCTAGGCACAGCATGGCTGTGTCGTAAGAAGCTTGCTTCTCAATCCCATGGTTCCAGGTTTAGTTCCACTACATGGCACCTTGGGCAAGTGTCTTCTACTATAGCCTCGGGCTGACCAAAGCCTTGTAAGGGAATTTGGTAGATAGAAACTGAAAGAAGCCCATCGTATATATATATATATATATATGTGTGTGCCTGTGCTTGTCTCTCCACCATTGCTTGACAATCAATGTTGGTGTGTTTAAGTTCCTGTAACTTAGCAGTTCAGCAAAGGAGACCAATACTAAGCTTAAAAAGAATAAGTCCTGGGGGTGACTAAAGGTGGTGCTCTAGCATGGCTGCAGTCAAATGACTGAAACAAGTAAATATAAAAATAAATAAATGATATAGCATTTCTCTTATGCAATACTTGAAAAAATTGATGAGAGCTTGGCCAGAGGAAATACTTTATTCTTAGTCTTCTAAATAATAGTCATCACTAAGTCTTTTTCACCATAGCCAGCATACGGAGTAAAACTACATGTCCTTCAGTGTAAAGAAACAATAGGACTATAATTGGTATTTTCTTTGCCAGTTGTTATCTCCATAACTGTAATCCATTGTTGAATGACTTTGTTTTGCAGGTGTTTAACTGTACATTTGATGGTAACTGTAGATTAGACCCACATACTCGAAAATTCTGCTCAAGTTGCCGTTTAAAGAAATGTTTTGCTGTTGGTATGAAAAAGGACTGGATATTAAGTGAGTAACATTATCTGTTATTTTCCCTTTTCTAGAGGGATTGACTCTTGAATATATACATCCTTTCTTGAGACATGTCAAAATGAGTTTCTAGAGTTGATAAAATGACCATTTGAAGATTATTTTTGGCTTTTTGTATCCTCTCACTTGTTGTTAACGACTCATGAACAAATGGTTCTAATGAAAAGCTATAGTTCTGCCAATTGTTTCACTAGCTTCCAGTGCTAAGTACATATCCTCATATAGGCTTCCAGGGAAAGTGTACTCCTCAAAGTATATAGAAATTGCTATGATAACTGGGATTCAATGTCTCTGTTGCATTTTCAGTAATATAAAAATATATAAATAAAGAACATAGATTTGGTTAGTTTTTCTTGCATTTCTACATTAAAATTGTTTTGAACTCATGAGTAAATTCAATTAAAAAAAAAAACGAGTAAGCATTATCCTGCCAGAAAAAGCATATATCAACCTTTAGTCATAGCTTAATTGTTGTTTTTATTCATTTATATATGTATCTGGTTCAAATTTCATTAGGGGTAATGTAAATTGCCTCAGGGGGAATCATAGTGACTCATAAAATATATATGCTAGTAATGGAGTATCTGACAACCATCTAAGAGATTAGCAGTTCATATCTTTTTATTGATACTATGTTCTGTCTTTGGGGAAAATAACTGAGTCCATTAAATTGGAAATAGGTACTACAGTTCTATCGTTGTTGTCAGTTCCATACTAGTGCTGTCTTCAGCCCATCCTCTGAGTCTTGAGAAACTACTTTAATATTTGGCCACATTGAAGAGTCTCCCATTTATTTCAGGCTCGCTTTTATTATATATAGAATCTATTTCTGATTAAAGATATGTGACAATGTGTGCATAACATTCTAACCCCTTATTAAACTCACCACACATCAAGTGTCTAGTAAATCTTCCATGATGACATAGTATTTTCATGACCATTTTGAGTCGATTCACTTGTTTGTGTTTCACTTCCCTACTCTTTTTTTAAAATTAAACTGGTCCTCTTGCTTTGTCAAAGTAAATATTTCGATTATTTTTTTCTTTCTTTACAGATGAAGAACAGCTTGCAAAACGGAGACAAAGACTTACTTCATCACAACAAAACAATACCCCATTAAATAATAATAATAATAACTCATCACCATCTCCATCAGCATCCAGTATCAGCTCATTTGAATATATGCAGCCACTATATGAAGACGCTGAGCCCGCGCTCGACGTCCCAAACTTAAAAACCTGGGTCTATCCTGCAGACAAATATCCAGTCAGCCATCACCTGTTTTGGAATACCTTAGAAGTGTCGGAGTCAATTTCACAAACAATTACATATATTCGCATGGTCGTCCAAGAACATGAAAACACATTTAATGAAAACTACCCCAGTGGGGCTTTTGTAATACCTAAAAACACTAAGGAATTTTTTGTCCTTAGTAATGTGTTCATATGTAGACTTATCAATTTCATGAAATACATTCCAGACTTTCAAAAGCTGCCCAAAGAAGATCGTATATCCATTTTCAGAGTAAATATAATTTTTTCTCATTTATACTTGGTTTATCAAGATTTTTTTTTTAATATTTGCCTGATTGTTTGCTTTCTGTTATTTGATTGAGAGATTTAAATCTCTTTGTATCATTATAATCATCAACATCGTCATAATCATCATCATAAATATCATCATTGCTGTTATTGTCAGCAGTTTTGTGTTTGCTGTTAGTTCTTGTTAGTACTTGAAAATCTACCCATCTATGATGGAGGCATAAGACGAGGGCGGTAAGTCATAACAGCAGTATGTCTTGAGAAATGTGTAAATGGACTTGATAGCTTACTGGATGATGTCTTAGAGAAATCACATTATTGTTG
The DNA here is from genome assembly GCF_001194135.2 of Octopus bimaculoides. Taxonomy (NCBI): domain Eukaryota; kingdom Metazoa; phylum Mollusca; class Cephalopoda; order Octopoda; family Octopodidae; genus Octopus; species Octopus bimaculoides. Next base: position 175,426,046 of record NC_068982.1, on the reverse strand, counting down.
GTGATACAGCATTCTGTTGCAGCTATATGACATGTGTTTGTGACTAAGTAACATGTGATGACGATTCACTCCTGAACTGAAATAAGCTCCCAGCCTCAGTGTCATGAATGGTTATGTGGACCACTCCTAACGAAAGCCAAACCTTCCTTTGACCACTATATAAAAAGTATTAAGAAAAAATGTTATTTAGATATACTTTTAATTTAGTTGTTTACACTATTTTACGCTTGTTTATATACTCTTATTTAAATTGTGAATCATATTCCTTTCAAAAATATCAATATGATTACAAAACTTCTTTCTAGACAATAATTTTCAACTTACTGGAGTTCATTGCTCTATTCATGGCAACATATAACTGGCCATGTGTAAACATCAGAGTGGGTAAAAATACACCTACACGATCTAAAGTCTGGCCCTGTGCTTTGTTAGCTGTGAATGCGCTAGCAGAATCTTTAGGGTTGCAAAAAATCAAACTAAGACTTACCTCTCACTATTCTACGTGAATAATGTCTGAATGTTCAGGTACCATGGATTATTTTGATTGACAAAACTGAGATTTAAACAACAGCCGCTTCATTGGAACCTCATTCAGGTCTTTGTATAACCATCTGTTGTTCCTTCTGTTTACTTTTTGGTCCTGATCAGTGTTTCTCTCATTGGAGAAAAACCAAAGTATTCCAGCCTCTTGGTGTTTTAACTTGTTTAGCAAGCACTTTGCACAGGTCGAACTATTCTCTCTCGTCACATGTGACATAAACTGGCCCCTCCGCATCACATATGAGTTGTAATGGATGTCCTTATGCACAGTTCTTCTGATGGTTCATTCTGAAACCTTGAGGGTTTTCTGCAGTGGCTCTGATTGACTTTCTGGGCATTTTATCAATTATTTCTTGGACTTCTTGTACAAAGTTATGTACATGCGTTTTGCATTTAGCTGCTGATGTTGTATCCCCTTCAGCAGCTTCCAGCACCTTTCAGACTTTGACATTGAAGGATCAGACAACTTGCAGGAAGAAAGCTGTCTCTGCATCACAGCATGCCTTTTGATTTGCTGGGTCTGACATTATTTATCTAAAAAGGTAAAAAAAAAAAAAGTTAGGAGAAAGATATAGCTCTTGAAAGAGGCGGCTTCAAAAGTTGACACACCCTGTTATATGTCGTGTGTATGTGTGTGTGAGAGAGAGAGCAAGAACGGGTGAGAGAGAGAGAATGATATACATCATCCTCTCTTTATAAATGTATATGAAATATTCCTGTTGGATTGGTTTCACAATTACCAACAGTCATTGTTTCTCACAATTCAGCACACACTAAGAAAACCACCAAATATCCTTTATATTTCACTTCTTTGTGAGGTGGGGGTGGGGGAGGACATTTTATATGGCTGGATGCCTTTTCTATTACCAATCATTTTGCAGTATGATCTGGACAGTTTTCTTTACCCCTAACACTAAAAAGGTTGTCTGATGTTGTACTTTAGTAGTCTTCTCTATAACACTGTATGAATTTTCTAGTCAGAGTTATTTAGATGGGTTGCCTTCATTCCCATTACAGAATCCATGTTTTTTCCATGTAATTAATGTTGAACTCTGTTCATTATACCGTTGAGTTTGTCTGCAATATGTAACTTCCTAGATGAGCCACCTTTGTTTATGTTTCATTATAATATAGATAAGTTATTTAGCTTCTAAATGTACTTGCAATCTAAGGCCAACAGGAATAATGCCTGTCTCTATAAAGAAGTGGAGAGAAGGTTTAATTATAGCTCCTATGAGAACACACAGCAACAATATTTATCAAGTGTTCTGCTATACTCTACCAGATTTTGTTAATGGTTACTGCTGTCTTAGATGAATTTCCTTTGATTCACTTGCATAGTCTATATTTCTTCTGTAATAATGAGGGAAGAATTCTTTTCATACACTGTTGAATTTGTTTGCTTGCTTTTACTACAACTGAGAAGTTTTGTCTCTTCATGATAAAGAGCCGGTATAACTAGAAAAAATAATTACTAAATAAAGATTTCAACAAATATGCAATTTCCAAACTTTCAGTTAATCTAGATATCTCACCTATTACCATTAATTATGCATATTTTGTTTGCATAAGTGTCATTTAAATTATTCAGCCCACATTCATAACTTGTTTACCTTTTTGTGACATATGCATATATGTATGTACATACGTACATATGTATGTATAGCAAGCACAGGTAATATATACAAGTTCATCTTGATTTTTTTAAAAACCATCCTACATGCATCTGTAATCAGCTTTTCAATGTGAAAAACCTCAAGAGGCTGCATAAAAGTTAGTATGGAATTATGTTTCGAAAATCTACTGAGGAAAGATTCTGTCAGCAATATTGCAGTAAATAATTAAGGTTATGGAGTATATGACCAAACAGCTTTCAGTATTTAATTTTATTTGTGGCTGTTTGTATTTCATACATGTTTTTACAAGCATTCTTCATACAAATATATCTAACGCAATCTTTTTTTGATTGATCATAAAGGTACCTGCATATCTGAAAGAATGAAATTCAGTTAATCATTAGCATGCTTGAGAGCAAAATTGCAAACAAGCTGTCAGATAAATATTCAGATTGCAAGAGATTAGAGTAAGCTTTAACAAATAAGAAAAAAAATAGATTCAAAGGAAACGAGTGATGGTCTACAATAGCTAAGAGAGAGAGAGAAAAAACTGACAAAATTGCTAAAGAAAATACAAAATAGTGAAGGTGGGGTCTGCTCAAAACATCAAAATTCACTGTACACACAAACACACCTTTTCTATGAATTTAAGGATTTTTTTATTATTATTATGAAGATGTCTATGTTTTATAGAATATATTGAGAAAGTTTGATTGAAATATTTATTATAGAAAAAAAGCATATTCATTAAAATATATTTAGCTCTACTATATAAAGTATTTTTCATTAAAACCCAAATTTAACAAAGAAACTTCTAAGGAGCTGAAATATTTATATAAGATTTCTTTAAGGAATCCATATAAGGAATTATAACCTTGGCATTAATTGACACCTTGGTATTCTACTCAAACTTGTTTCTTCGTAAAAATTCGGCAGCTAACCTCCTGAACAGCAAGTCTAAATATATTTCAATGAATGGAGTCTATTTGATAAGCATGTATCTTTGTATTTGGTAGGTAATACTTTCTGTGTGTTCCGGAAAATTTGATTTTAATATTTCAGATGTGGCATGACTCCAAGCAAGTCATGTTATAAACAAATGTCTACTGTAGTGCATATTATCTAAAATGTTAAGATTATTTGTAAGGTGACATTTCTATAATTCTTACATCTAATATTCTTTCTGTTGTTATCTAACATGGGAAAGAACATGATTATCAATGCAAGGAGAAATTCATAGAATATAAATTTGTTTTCAGTAATGAAAATGAATTACCAGAGGATATGAGAAATTGCATATTTTAGAAGTATATGTACTTTTTCAACAATTCAATGCTCTTTGTTATACTACATCTAAAACATTGTTCTGCTACTGTCTAAATATGTAACAAAATCAAAGACATAATTTATTATACAGACAACATTTATATTATTCGTAAGACAATATAACTGATAAATTATGGAACAAAATTGGAGACAAAAATTTATTTATATGACCTATAATAGCATTCAGTTATGACCTCAGTATGTAGCTCTTAACTTTGGAGTAAAACACATTTACATTATGTGTAAGACAATTGATTGATAAATTGTGGAACAAATCAAAGGTATAATGCATTATTTATATTATTCATAAAACAATTGATGGGGAGATAAATAGTTTCCATTAAGTGTCATATTTTTAGAATTCACAGCTCAGTGGCCAGCTAGTCTCTTTGTTCACTGGGATTGGGGCTCTAGCTTCAGTCCTATGCATTTTTCTCTGATATGAAAAGAAGGATGTTATACACTGCATTAAGATTTGTTAAAGTATCAACAACATAGTCGAACTGTAACAGAATAATATAGATAGCTCGTACCTTCAATTTCATTTCATAGATGAGAATGCTTGAAGTATTTTACTATATATATTATTCTTTCAACATATTTTCAATAATTTTGATAACATAGTCACAATAGAAAGTCAAAGAGAAGTGAAACAGTATTTTCACATGGACAGTTGCATGTAGCTCTTCCTTGTTGATAAAAAGATAAAAATATGAACTATCAAGTTAGAAGAGTTGACAAGTGTGTAACAAAGAGTATAGTTTTTAAAGATATACTCTCCAAAGACTTCACATCGAGTACTATTATAAAGATTTTATGCAATCTCAAGAATCAAACACTTCAGGGAAAAAAGCAACTTCAAGAAAAATTACATATTTCATAGGCTTTTGTAAACTTCCAACAATTTTATTGTTTTCAAAATAACTGTGGAATTGCTATGGGTACTGCTTGTATAGATTAATGGTGCCTCAAAAATTAGGTATAGCTCTGAGCATATGTTGTTTATTTGATTTTTTAAAATTCCTCTATTCTGAGCAATTTGATAATTCGTTATATTTGCCAGCAGTCTTTCTATAATAGAATTAATGTATGTTCAAAAATTTGCTGCTAATGTGCTGTTACTACTACTAATGTATATCAAGTAGATGATTAATTAACAGTGAGATAGAACTGTTGCTATTATGCAACTATTACTACTTCTGCAGATCCTGAAATCTGTTTTCATTAGTCTTATGTTATTACCATTCTCTAGCATTTTGATTTAGATATCCCTCACACTGAACTTTTTTTACATTCTAGAAGTTTTTAATTTCCTAAAAATAACAAAAATCAATTGTATTTTTTTACAAACAAAAACAACAATAACCATTTTAAGGCCATTTCCCCTGCTAAAATAGGAGTTAACTTCACAGTTTTATTAGAAAGGCTATTTTCATTTTGAAGTATGTTCGTCATGGTTCCTTTTGTAAGGTAATTTTCTTTCTAAGTCTCTCTAAGATTATTACATCGATTAAACCTTTCAGTCACCTCTTGCGACATGTAAGTTTTAGAATAATGTACTCATTATAAAACCAGGATGCACACAGTACAACCATGATCACACAGGATTCAATTGTGATAATGGAAGCAGTAATAAATTATAATATTAACTAGCTTGCCTCGTGCCATAAAAAATGACAGCTAATTGTAGTATTTTATATATAAATAAGGACAAAAGATAGAATATGGATGGTAATTCAAATTAATACACTTCTCAATATTATCTAGTAATTGTATTTTGAGATGTGACATCAATCATCGTTTGTTACTGAAAGAACACTAGTTCACACATACAAACATTCACATACCTTGTACACACACACATATACTAACACAGAGTTGAAATGCTGTTTGATTTTTTTTTACACTGTAGAATTTCCATCATCCCATTACCAGTTTGCCATCACCCCTTCCTTTCTCATTTATATGTTGTGACGGAGAAAAGTACAAGAGTATCATTATAGTTGATAATCCTTTCTACTATAGGTGCAAGGTTTAAAATCTGTGGGGAATTTGAACTCAGAATGTTAAGACAAACAAAATGCTGCTAAGCATTTTGTCCCAGTGTGCTAACAATTCTGTCAGCTTGCATTTTGGCATAGCAGTTTTGAATGGAAGGGTTTTGTTCATTACATTGATCCCAGTACTTGAGTGACTCTTTACTCTATCAATTCCAGAATGATGAAAGGTAAAATTGACCTCAGCAGTATTTGAACATAGAACATAGTAAACTAGAAGAAATATTGCTCGGCATTTTTCTTTTTAAAGATGGTCTAATGATTCTATTTGCTCTCTGCCTTAATAAAGATGATAACAATAATAGTTGCTTATATTTTCCACAAGGGTGAGGATAGGGTTCATTACAAAAACAAGGATTCCTTCTATTGACACAGGACAACAACATTTTAGAAGAATGCATATATCTGACTAAATCAACCACATAGCTAACACTATTTTATTGATTCAATACAAAGTAAGTGTAATTTGGTAAAGATCTCTAATTTATGCATAAGACAACAAGATGAAGGGGAAAGAGTAGTCAATTAAATCAACATTGGTATTTAACTAGTGTTTTATCAGCCATTAAAGTGGGGAAGCTTGATAATTGGGCTCAAAACATAGAGATCTAACTTTTAGTTAGTGTGAAGCATTTAGTGTGATGTTCTATCATTTCTACCATCCACCAATTTCTCCTACAATTTAATTATAATATCAATTCTCAAAACAAGTTTTGTCTTTTGCCAACTTCAGTTTATTATTGACTATTTATTTACATTAATTACCTTCTCTTTGCTTCACAGTACTACAATAAAATAACTTAACCAGACTGTAAGTTAACCATATTCTGTAGCTAATCATAATATAAATATTTTATGTTCCCACTAATTTATAAAATTCACATTTTGGAGATTTTACCTATTGTAATTATTGCTGTTGAGTTTTTGGTCAAGATCAGCTGTGATTAACTGCATTCCAGCCAGGACCAGCACGTCTATTTCAGGTGATGAGCATCCAAAACTGTATATCCAATGTATGCTTCCACTTCTAAAACAGTAGGGTGTGGTATGAGTGAGACTTGACTACTATTTCTTGCCGGTCAAACAACCACATAAATGCTCTTCTGTTAGCTCATCACTGGTTTCATTGTTGTTGGGCTTTATATTATTATTATCATTATTATTATTGTTGTTGTTGTTATTGTTGTTGTTGTTGTTATTATTATTGTTGTTGTTGTGTTAGTCTACAATTGTTATTCAAAAATCTTTATCCTTATTGAAAATTAAGATGGAGAGCTGGCAGAACCGTTAACATGTCAGGTAAAATGCTTAGCAGCATTTTGTCTGTCTTTGTGTTCTGAGCTCAAATTCTGTTGAGTTTGGCTTTGCCTTTTATCCTTTCAGAATCAAAGTACCAGTTGAATGCTGGGTCTGTATAATTGACTTCCCCACCCCTCAAAATTGTTGGCCTTGTGCCAAAATAAATAAAGGACTATCATTGTGACAGGTGCCATAGAACAAGAAGCAAGCTAGCACTGAGCCAAGTCTACAACTGAATGTTGATTACTGGTTGAAACAAATTGCTTTTCATTTTATCAAATAATGTATTTTAAAAATGCTTAGGCAATATAAGGCAGAGACATAGTTGTAGGGATAAGAAATCTACTGTGGATCCAGGTTCAATCCCACTGGACAAGTGTCTACTACTGTAATGGTTAGAGCATTGGGTAAAATGCATTGCAGTATTTATTCTGCCTCTATACATTCTGAATTAAAATCCCACTGAAGTCACCTTTGCCATCCATCCTTTCAGGGTCAATTAAGTACCAGTGAAGTACTAGAGTTAGTTTTGCCAACTAACCGTTTCTCTCAAAATTGCAGGCTTTGTCCCTTAAGCTGACAGGATCATTAGCACATTGAAAAAATTGCCATGTGATGTTCAGTCTAGCTTTTATGTTCTGAGTTCAAATCCTATCAAGGTTAACTTTGTCTTTTAGTCTTCTGAGGGTCAATAAAATAAAGTACCAGTCAAGAACTAGGGTCACTGATATTGACTAACTCCTTTCAAATTTTTTGACCTTGTGTCTAAAACAAATTATTTTTTGTCATTATTATTGCTTCTGCTGCACTTGTTCACATTTAAAATCCAGCCTCTATAAACTCATCAGATCTTATCAAAAACCCAATCATAAGAACTACTTAAGACTTAGTAATTCCCCAAGATTGCAATTGTGTGTCACAAATTTTGCCTAGAAGTTACTTAATGTTGAATCCTTATTTGATCATAGTGAGTGTTTCTATAACAATTGGCACTACCTTTATTTTTCATATTTCATATTGTTTTGATCTTGGTCACTAGTTCATATTTTCTAATCTTCTTTACTTTCTTTGTAAGAAGATTTACATTGTTTGGGAACACTACATGTATGTGCTTTCACTTTCAAATTTTCTTATGCTTTAGCTTGCTTTGCTTCTGACAGTTTTTCAAGATGTTCATACGTTAAGTTTTTCTTTATCCTCTTTTGTGGGTCACTCTGGTTGGTTCATTGTTTGTCATGGCTGAATAAAAGATGTGATGATTACAACTGAAATACCTCTTCTCTTTTTGCTACTCAACAGATTTCATCAATTCTCATTACATTTTCATATTCTATCTTCTACATTATGCTTGTGTACAGTTGTACATGTTATGCAACCAATGCAAGAATGAAATTTAAACACATAAGAATCTATTATATTCAGTTTTTTTAAACTAGCCTGTAGTTTGTAGAAGGCTGAGGGTGGAGTCCAAGAATAAAATTATGCAAATTCTTGCTTTCATTAGATAAGATAATTCTGGCATTTAGATCTGATATAGTGTGAATTGTGATATTTGAAAATGCAACAAATATTGTTGTATCTTGGTAAAGTTATATTTACTAATAATTTGTTTGTATTGAATAATTGAGAATAAATATGTTTGTTATTATTGTCTAACTCAACATTAGTTCTGATTAGCTATGACCATCCTGTTTTTCTCTTTTTATCTGTAAAACTATGTGATCCAATGCGTATGTCTTTTCTTAAAACCATATATGATTTAACAGAATTTGGCTGCTATTTCCCACATATCAAGTAACTATGTAGGGCCTTCTGTGTTAGGTTGTGACAGTTGACACCTCTCAACTTATATTTCCATTGTTCTCTGATGCAAGCTAAGAGCAAAAATTCTGTTTCCATTGTGCCATGCTGCCATTTTTCCCTGAAAATGTAACTCCTGTTAACTATTCAGAGATAGATAGTACCTATATTTCTACACTGAAGAAGACAGACCTATAAATATATGATGCACTAAAAGAATAGAGTTGTTAATCAAAGTTCAGGGAAAATAAATTCTTTTGGTCTGAGTTGTCATAGAGTAGTAAATTATATAAATTCTTGAAAATCAGCATTTGAATGTCCTAAAAGGCATTTGTGATGCAACTAATTGTAAGACACATTTTTCAACAATACAGCAATGTTAATAATAATGGCATTAGCCAATGGTTATTAGGAAAAAGGATTCTTCCAAAATACAATATTTGATTGAAATTTCTATTTCATGTGACAAGCTATTTTTTAAAATCTCATTTTTTATTTTTATCTTTTTTTTTTGCAGGGCAGCATCCGTGAAGTATCTTTAATCCGAGCATCAATGGCATATTCATATATTGAAAACATGTGGGTATTCAAAGACTGCAATGGAGACAAGAGTTACCTGGACACAAATATCTTAAAGGCAACACTTGGTGATTGTTTGTACTCAAAGCTTGCACAGTTCATTCGCAGCTTCAAAATCGCCACAAACGACGACAAAGTTATCATGATTCTCTTACTCCTTATTGAGTTCTTTGACCAGGACAAGTCAAGTTTATTGAGTAGTGAGGTCGTAGTAGCTGCTCAGGAAAAATACACATCCTGGCTCAAAACATACATTGATTGTAAATATAACGATGAAATCGGCAAAGTACTTTTCCCACGGGTTCTCGTCAAACTGATGGACGTACGAGAAATCGGTGAAATCTGTAATGAAGCAACCCAAAACTTTCTGCTACAAGGCATTGATCCTTTAACTGCAGAAGTACTTGACCTCAAACTAATGGTGGACAAAATTGGAAACTCGCCTTGAGAGTTTTCAGTAACCATTGCAACAAAAATTATTGAAAAATAAAAAGAAAAAAAAACAAACAAGAACAGCAACAACAGTAACACCAACTAGTAGCGAAAGCGAATGAATGACCCTTAGCAAAGAGCCAATACTGTTTGTGTTTGTTGTTTTCATTTTTCTCCCCTTGTCCCCCTCCCCTCCAGATATGAACAAAAACAACAGCAACATGACAAAAGATATGAAAAGAAAAAAAGAAATGAAACAAAAAGAAAACAGAAAAAATAACAAATATCATTATTATTGATGCATTTTGTAATATGTGTGTGTGTGTGTGTGTATATATATATATATATATATATATACACACACACACACACTTTTTGTTACCATTCTATTTTTCTTCCAGTGAAAGAGAGAGGAATTCCCTCCATAACACTTTCCTCTATCACCACCACCACCACCACCACCACCACTATACTTTGTGTGCATATTATGGGCAAAGTTTAAGAAATTAAAAGCAGGGGAGAGAGAGAAGAGGAAGTTTGGGTTCAAGGAGGAGGAATTGATAAAAGTAATTGGGCAAAACCGTGATTTGAAAAGAAAATATGATGGTGAGTGAATGAAGTAATAAGTGAAGACAGGATGAGAGAGAGAGGCAGGTAGACTTTTACCATTACTCACACATGCTTAGGTACCTACAAATCATTCATATTTGATAGCCACAAACTCCATCCAGTGTTTCTAGAGGCTTCTAACATGTTGGTTCAGGTATTGTGCAGCTGTTTGTCATTACTACATAACATTGTTCAATGACTGTGACCATTTGCTATTGATAATTGTTGTAACTATTTTATTGGTGTTGTTGCTTGTGTTGCAATTAGAGGAAATGACTCAGCACTACTCATACATGATTAAACATAATGGAAATAGAAAAAAAATAACATACACACACACACATAACACATGAGTATGTACTTTCACAAACCTATGTACACAATTGTAGCCACAAATCAGCATCACAATAGCAGCCACACAACAGGCAACCAACATGAGTACAAAGCAATCCCACCACAACGACACACAACATGATAACAAAGATATCAGCCCATTTATTCTCAACATCAACAAGGATATCATGTGATAAAAACAACATGTAACCTCATGATGATATCAACAAACAAAATGAGCAACACATAAGCAACAACAGCACAATACAACAACAACACCACCATGACAGCAACAGGAACATCAACATACTATTTTGTATAACAAAATTTCAACAACACACTATCAATGCATGAGTAATGGAAGACAATAAAGTAGAACATAGAAGCAACAAGAACAATGCACAATATAGCAGCTTGAGACCTTTCACATGTTTGCTCAACTTGCTAGAAACTGCAGTCAGACTTCTACTAAAATACTCATTGCTGTCTTTATAAAAGTATAAACGCAGAGGATAATATAATCCTTGGTATACTACATCGATAAGCAAGGCAGGATAGTCCCATCTAAAATACATTTGATCATGGCTCTTCTGAACTAGGACTGACATGGAGCTAAACAACCTGTCAATGTTTCTTCCTCCATGATCCACCACACTAGAAGTTCTAAAAACAAAGGGTTGAACATATTCGGAATAAGTTGAGCCCTTGTGACATAAGTTAATATTCATTAGAAGCATTGATATATCAGAACTAATCTAAGCTGTACTACTACACTTTCATTACATAACAGCTTCCTCACTACACCAGCAGCAGCCCATAGACTTATCATCATAATAGCAACACCAGAAACAGGGAAATGCAATAACAGCAGCTATTTAGAGCCTGAAGTATTTTTGTACATCTGAAAAGGAAAGTCTTTACTTTGTGTGAAGCATAGCTTTGGAATTGTGAAGAATGTGTGTTGGGTTGAGCATGAGCAGCACGAGAGGTTATCGGAGATCATTTGGCCTAGTATTTATAAGTAGTACAGCAGTTTGAGCTGAATGTAGTGTTCTTCCCCTGAAATGTTATTGGTTTGTTTACTTGATGTGCAATGTTTACAGAAGGCAATAGACTGACAGAATCATTAGCATGTAATGAAGCATTTAGTTATGGAATTTTACATTCAGATTCTATCACAATCAACTTTTGCCTTTCATCCTTCACTGAAGTACTTAGATTCAGTATGATTGACTGTGATCTGATGATTTCACCTGTACATGAGGATTTGGCCAGCTGTTCATTAATGAGTAGGTAGAAATTACCAATGAACATACAGGGGCCTCCAAGTACTGAATCCTAAAATTTTGTGCAACATTAGTGTTAACTGGCTCATGAAAGAGTGAAAATTAGAAGATATTTATGCAACTTTTTTGGGGTGTTATTTGAGGGGAAAACTACAAGTTGGCAAGTCTTATTGTTTTGTAGAAATGTTTCAAATATTCTTTGTTCACAGAAGTCTGCTGACAGACAGGTATAGGTTGCTTCTGAACAGAGCCCATGTGCAAGAAGTGTGGCTAGAGTGGTCAGTAATGGTGTGGGGTCATAATCAGATAGACTTCTCTGAGTGACTGTGTAGGGTTAAGAATTACAGTGTATAACAGGGGAAAGGTGTTGTGTGAGAAATGACAATTGGGCTGTGAGGGAAACCCAGAAGTTTTGGGGAGAGTGCTGTTTCAAGGTGGGATGAAGTATAGGAGCTATTGAGGTTGACTGGTTACATCTATGTTTTTGTGAGATATATATATGTGTGTGTGTGCATGTGTACATATATTAAGAGAAGCACTACACAGTATTAGGAACAATAGCAATGTAGGAATCTCTCTCTCTCCTTGTATTTGTATATATATATATATATATATATACATACACACACATTCACATTTTATATACACACAACGACAACTCGAATACTTCATGATATATGATTTTATATATATCAAGTCAGAGAATGTGTACAACAGTGTGATCAATGAATGTTTGCTATGGTCTTATTTCACAGTATGGACAAATAATTTAGTGTTATCACATATAATCATCATCATCATCATAATCATTATTGTTATTCTTATATTATTTTTCTGTTTTTAACTGGGAACTGGAGTGGTAAAAATGGCATTGTAGAATAAATGCTTAAAAGTATTAAGTTTTTAGTAATACTATAGACTGAGTTTGACCCCTACTGAAATCACCATTGTCCTTCTCTTCTCTAGAGTGAATATAAAAAAAAAGGTACCAGATATGTACTCAAGTCAAATCAATCAACTTATCTTTCTACAAATCTGTGGGTTTGTACCAATGTCAGAAATTGTTGTTATTATCATTACAGAAACAGTAGAATTCTGGACTAAGTAATGCTAATCATTTGCTGAAGTTGATTCAGTTGGCTATATTGTGTTTCTTAGAATTCTGTGACTGTGTCACTGTGAAGAATCATATTTATTCTTGTCAGAGATTATTACTACTTTTGATATTGACACATTACATAGTGGTAAGTCTACAAAACAGTCTGTTCATAATTTAGAACCACCTCATTTCATTTATTACTGATGACCATAAGAAGAAGCCATAAACATATTTCATTTTACATACATCTTACACTGCAAGATATTCCTTTCATCAGCTGTCAACAATCTTCACCTTTACTTATCATATTGCTCCCTCCAGTGGTGCCAAGCAGCAATGATGCTACCTGGGGATTATCCAACTTCTTTTGGTCCATATCATGAAGTTTTTTTAATTTTTACCTACCTCCTTGTTATATATAGCCATCTACCTTGTGTACTTCTTTAAATATAACTTTCTTCAAAATCTCAAAAATCAATATTATGATTTTATTTTTAATGTGGTCCACTAGTAGAACTTCTGATTTTTCAGTGTTTAGGTTTATTCGTCAATGTTCTGAGTTCAAACCCTGTCAAGGACAACATTGCTTCTCACACTTCTTGTACTGAGGGAGTTAGTAAAAGTAAATACTTATAGACAGTGGAATTGATTCAATCACCAATGTAAAACCTAACATTTATCTAATACCAAATAATCCTCATTATGTGTCAACTATCAGATTTGTGTTTGACAGTTTTGCCTGTAATGTAGCTGATAGGCATTGCATTTTAGATATGCAGGCATAAAATGTCTATTTCACATTCAGTATGTGCAATCTCCATCTTTGTCACAGAGGAACCTTGTCCTAAAATTCATGATTTAAAACATAGTTTTACTTTTCCTTCAAATCAGGATCTTAAGAGAGATTCACATACATAGCTACAATTGAGCAAATCAAGGGACTATTGTAATAAGAACTTAGATGGTTTGTAGAGAAGATTGTGTTGTATGTTGTGGAAGGTACTGCATGATAGGGCCACAGATTTTTTTTTTTTTTTCATTTCCAGTCATAATTGCTTAATTTACATCTCTAATGGTTCTTGACAAAAGCATGAACCTTCCTAACATGAAAACCTTCAATTTTAAGAACTGTATCTAGTTCATTTTCTTTTACATTATGTTATTGTTATTATTATCATTATTATGATATTCTGTTTTTTATGTTCTGATTTCATATCCCACTGAGGCAATCTTTGAGAAAGGAAGGGATCAATAACAAAGTACCTGTCAAGTACTGGGGTAATGGTAATGACTACTCCCCACCCTGACAAAATTGCTGGCCTTATTCCCAAATCAGATGCCCTTTATCATTATTAAGGAGTGAAAGAACTCAGCTTTCCTTTACCTTCATTATGGCATTTTAGAAAGAATCAAACCTCACATCTCAGCACTTAGTTTCTTCAACCACTCTGTATAGCTCAATTTTAAAAAGAAATCCTAGTTAATATTAATTTTCTGGGTTGGCATAAATAATAAAGACCTGGACTAGATAGTCTTTCACTATTTAGATGCATTCATCTATGTTGTGATTTTAAATCTTGCCTGGACAATTTTGCTTTCTTCCTATCATATGTTGAGAAAATATGCACTAGTCATATATACTAGAATCAGTTTGAGAATTTTTCCCAATAACGGAAGCAATAGTTGTGATAACAACAACCTCTCTATGTTAACAATTAAACTGCATCATCAATAACAGACAATATTATAACATTATCTTCTTAAGTGCAGCAGCAGCATCTAATGATCATGGAAGTGTGCATGAGGAGCTGCTATGCTTAGTATTATAGCATACAATAATATTGTTGATGATAATTTCAGAAAAAATAAAAGAGAACAAACTAAGGAAAATGTAATTAACAAAATAATTGAATTGTAACAATTTGTTTCATATTAAGAAGACATATATTATTAACATCAGCGAGATAGCAGTAGATTATGAACGTTTTTCAGACTTCTAATATATCGGTTTCAAATTTTGGCACAAGGCCAGCAAGTTCAGGCAAGGGAGAAAGTTGATTACATCAACCCCAGTCCTCAACTGGTACTCATTTTATTTATCCCGAAAGGATGAAAAGCAAAGTTGACCATGGTGGAATTTGAACTCAAAATGTAAGGATGGATGAAATACCACTAAGTATTTTGTCCAGCGTGCTAAGAATTCTGCCAGCTCACCACCTTAGACTCCTAATATATTGATTTGTTACCCTGGAACTACTGAATGTTCAATACAACAAAGTTGACCAAAATTAACGTCAGTACTTGATGCCTATTTTATCGGAACGTAAAAGCACCCACTACACTCTCGGAGTGGTTGGCGTTAGAAAGGGCATCCAGCTGTAGAAACTCTGCCAAATCAGATTGGAGCTTGGTGTAGCCATCTGGTTCACCAGTCCTCAATCAAATCATCCAACCCATGCTAGCATGGAAAGCGGACGTTAAACGATGGTGATGATGATGACATTATAATGATACAGTTAAGTCTTTATAGGCTTTGAACTCACAACATTATACATCCATTAGTTCATCTAACTCTCAGAAATTAGGGTGGTCTTCTATCTAGTAAAAGAGATTTATATCTCATCAATTTAATTCCTGCGAATCCCTTAGTTACTTCTATTCATATTAAGCCTGAGTGATATTTTTTGTTTGCTTATGCTATTTTAGGTTCAATTCCTAATAAGTTGGGAGGTGTGGTTAGTTTAGGAATATCTATTGTTGTGTTGTTTGCATGTCCTCTTTTAGAAGCTGTATAGGATTAAGTTATAATTTTTTAGGGCAGTTTTGTTTCTGATTTTTAGTTGGTGTGCTTTTTATTTTAACTTGAACTGGTAGCTGTCCTGTGGAGTATCCTTATGAAATAATTGGTCGGTTACTAAATATTACTTCTGAGTGTGTGCTGATTCATTTATTGAAGCATATTCTCTTTCTTTTAAGAAGGTTATTTTAAAGTATGATTATCTTTTAATCATGGTGAATACTAAACGATAAAATAAGAGATGTAAAGTTAGCTGGTGTATAGGACTACCCATCTCTTACTTTGTGAGATCAAATCTACTGAAGGCATTTTGTTGTGTTTCTAGGGCTGAAGATTTTATTATACATCCATTAGTTCATCTAACTGTGAGAAATTAGGGTGGCTTTCTATCTAGTAAAAGAGATTTATTTCTCACCAACTTTACACTATAAAATTAAGCACTAGTCCTCTACAATCTTGCCAGAGTTTATCAAATATATACTTTAACAAGTTAAGACATTTACATCTAACTTTATGCCTTGTCTGCCATGTTACATGTTGAAATCTTGATTATACACATACACTCACACATATTGTCTATTATGTTTTGATGCTAAGATAAGGACCAAATTACTTTCCACAGTTCAATTTAATTGGCTAATAAGAAACTATTTACTGCTTTGCAGTCCAGTCATTAATGACAGACAGGGCATTCTTGATATGCCAGTAAATGTTGAAGTTTATCTAGAAGTAAGAGAATCTAACATTTTGCAGCACTTATATCTTCTAATTGGTAATATAGAAGCATTGTTACCTTGGTTGCTAGATTGCAAACTGTCTTCAGAGTTATAATAATTAATAAGAAAATCATTGGAAAATATGTCTTGCTGTAATTGTTCTAGGCTCTTTACATTCTGAGTTGAAATCCCACCCAGATCAACTTTACCTTTCATCTTTTTTAGGGGTCAGTATAATAAAAGTACCCATCAAGAACCGAGATCAATATTAGTAACTGTTCACCTTCGCACAATTTTCAGGCTTTATGCTTATGTTTGAAACAATTATTATTATCAGAGATATTATACAAAGTTTAGTCACATTAAATTAATGATGTATAACAAAACCCGTCCAGTCCATGCTAGCATGGAAAATTATTTTCATTGTTATTGTGAGTAAGCCGTAGAGTAAACTAGATGTTTGGGAGGCTGGAGTATTCATATCTCATTTAAGGACTACTATCTTAACTTCGTATTCATCTTCATGTACAGAGTGCATCTAAGGGTAAGTCAGCCTAGCAGAATAAATCTATCCAGAAGTTAATCCTGTGAAAGGATTTGAACTCAGCTCTGCTAGTTAGCAACATCAACAGACATTTACATAATGTGCTATTGTGAGTTGTACTTCCTCATAGCACCTATTTAAATTTTAGTGCTCTAATCCATTTCTAGAAGAGTTGAGTGACTTGTCCGCTAGCATTGCACATTGCACTGCTGGTGAATCTGGCTCAGTAAGAACTCTGAATCTCATGTTTCTCTTCATAGTAAAATGGTTGCATTTTTGAAGTTAATACATCATAAAAAATAATAATTGTTTCTAATTTAGCCACAAGACCATCAGTTTTTTTTTTTGTTTTTTTTTTAGGAGAATGGGTTAATTAATTATATTAATCCCAGTGATTGACTAGTACTTTAGTTTACCAACCCCTAAGGGATAAAAGGCAAATCCTTGGTAGGATTTGAACTTAGAACATAAAGAGCCAGAAAAAAAATGTCACTAAGCATTTTGTTCAACACTAAAGATTCTGATAGCTCAACAAGGCTTACTATAAAATGTATGAGAGTAACGAAAATCATAGTAGTACATAACCCACTAACTCACATTTTGCTAGTACAGTTTAGAAAGGATAAAGCACAGTTTGTGGAAGAATTATTATGGTATTTGTTGACTAGACACAAAACTTTATTGTTTATAGGAAAGAAAATGAACTATTGTGATGTTCGTACTTTTCCCAAGGGATTAGCAATGTATGTGAAGTGAAATCATTCCAGCTGGAGACTGAAACCTTCACTTTGCTTGGAACTTCTTTAAACTACTTACCACAGAAAAAAAAATCATATGCATGGTACTAGTAGTAAAAAGAAACTGTAGCAAATAAATATAATTCACCATGAGAATTTTAAGTGATTGGATGGTTATGTTGTTGTGTATACATATGACTTCTAAAGCTGAAAATAGTTGTTTGAGTTACTCAGAAGCCTTTAGTTTCATGTAAAACACTTGTTAAGCTTTTTGTTTAACAATTGTTATATACAAACCTCAAATTTCCTGATTAACTTCTGCAGTGTTTTCAGCATCAAAAAGAAAATATACATATTGTCTTTTTCTCTACTTTGTAAACCTAGATGTGGTTGGTTATATATATATATATATACATACATACATACACACACACAGAGTTATGAGCAAATGATTTAGAAGTTTTCTTCATAATTATGACATCCCTGATTACATTATATACAAGTATCCTTTACGATGGTTGAAGCATGTCAGAGGAACTGTATCTATAATTCAAAGGGCCTGTCATGTCCTGCACATTTATCACACAGATTCTGCCTGAGAATTACATCAAGGTTAATTCATACTCAGTCATAAGATGATAATTTAATCAGTAAGCAGTTTACTTGATTCAGTAACTGGAATACTCATCATCAAAATCAACAGAGATCCATCTATATTTTTCTTTATCCACACACATATATTATATAGCAAGAAACAAGCAATTGATTAATAATTTAACTCAATAGACTAGAGGGTAATCTCCTCTTGAGCTGAACCTGTCATCTGGTTTTCAATCCCAGTGTTGTTTCATTTCACTTATTTTGCTATTGATCTCAAGGAGGGCATCAACCCCATAAAATTAAACTAATCTATCTCTTCTTTCTTCTGCTATAAACCTTAATGTTTGTGTCTCTACAATGCATTAGTTTTGACTACAATTAAAACAAGAAAATTTTCACCTACTTTTCTGTTTCCAAGAAAAGCACAAATCTGATAAATGCAATAAAGATTTATTCATTAGTTCTAAACTCAGCATAAAGAATTTAAACATAAAAAAAAGAATAGAATCTAAAGCAAATATTGTGCATTAAGATGATCAAAGACCATACTGATCAATACAGTGTGGATGAAAATGAATAAAGATATGGTTGATTTTTCTGAACATTACTTATTTTCTCAACTTACAATTTTTATTGTTTCTTTTTGATAGGTCTTTTTTGTTTTCCATTCAGTTCCAAAACAGTGAGTTGTTCTTTTGTTAAAAGAGAAAAATATATGTAGGATATTAGGTACTAGTTTTGTTCTTGTTGTTTTACAGTCGATATCAGCCCTACCAAAGTTAAACTACTACATATTTCAAAAATAGTTAGCCAAAAACATTTCTGTAGGAGTAACTCTCTCATAAGTCAAACATCCTTATTATATTGATGTAAGATCACCATATTAACAGAGGCAAATTTCAGTATATCATCAGTATACTAGCTCCAACTTATTAAATTATATGCTATAATATCCTTAAAATCTAGAGTTTGTGAGAAGAAATTTGGTTACTAAATTGAACAGATCAAATGACAGTTTATTAAGTTCTTCACTGTTTTGACAACTGTTCTGGTGTTAGAAATCCATCAAGTAATGGATTTGTAATGAAATGTGGGACTAGGATTTAATAAGGCTTATTATATGGTAGTTGATGTTAGAATTGTAGGATGCTGCTGTTGTTCAATCTCACTTGAGGTCTGCTTGATCAAATCTATGGTCCATACTTAGCTAATTGAACAAAGCATTCAGTAGAGGCTTAAGGCCCTGCTATCTTGTAAAGCATATAATCCAAATACTTATTGAGAGTATTGTACATAGTACATTGAACAAACCAGGTGATTTACACAGAAAATTCATGTTGGTTTCAAGAATTACTGGCAGAACAAAATAAGGACATAATAATGAAAAGTTGAAGTCAGATGTGAAGATATAGGGATAGTTATTTGATGACAACTGAGCAAATAAGTATTATGTAATAATGTTCAATCATGGCTTAGGTATGAGAAGTACTGGTACACATATATGGATAGTTGAAGGAAGTGGTACAAGATATAAATTTGTTATGGAAACTGATCATGTGAAGTAAATGAGATTATGTAAGTGTTTGAACATGTGAAACAAACTGATGAAATTAAGTGAATCCATTTGCACCAAATAAAAAAAATGGTATGGGAATGGATAATGTGATTAGTGGTAGCAACCAATATTATATGGAACTTCATAGATTGTGGTTAAAGAAGTGATGAATGAATTAAATATGTCTGACCAAGAGTTCTGGTTTTACAGAATTAAAAACAAGGTTAAGCATTAACTGGTACAAAGCAATGATGGTGATGATGATGGTTTTGGTGACAATGGCAATGATTGTTGTGACAAGATGATGACAGTGTTGATGCAATAACAACAGTGATGATGATAGTGGCAGTGGTTGTGTTTTTGTACTCCTGTTTAGGTTTCAATGATAGGCCTTTTGATTCACAAACAAAACAAATCTAGAGTGGGTAATTAAACTATTTTTCTTCTTATAAATATGAACCTCAAATCAAAATTTATTTAATAATAGTTATAAAAATAACAACTCTACCATTAAGTGAGCATATCACAATTCCCTTCACCACAGCCGCTCTCGTCTTGTCCATATTTGTTTGAATATGTTATACCAAATTCTGCCATAGACCCTCCCCCGATAATTTTTTTTTTTTTACTTTTTTATTTCATATGTGTTTGTGGAGGTGATACTATGTTGAGTTTTTTTTTTGTTTTGTTTATTTTTTTTGTGCTTTCTTCCTGTGTGGAAATAAGATTTTGTTGTCTTCATTCATAGGCTCCTTCCAACCCAGTAAATATTGCCCAAGGAGTGAACAACACACCAGATCTTTATGCTGCTCTTAGTGCTGGCATGACTGAGTCGTAAATTTACAAGGACTATATATTTCTGTGTCTATGTGTGTGAGCATGTATCTGTGTGTGTGTCTATATATATATATATATATATATATATATATATATATATATATATATATATATACACACACACACAAACTCACTCACTACATGCACATACATGCATTAAAATGAAATCGATTACCTTTTTAATCAGAGATTCAGAGACTTTAAATGCCAGCTTGCTTGCTTGCCAGCTTCTGGTATCCTCTTGTTCTTCCTAATATCATCAATAGAAATTGCATTACATGGAACAATTTGCACCTTTTTAGTGCATTTTCAGTTAATACAGGAGATGTGCTTGTGCACTCTTTTAAAGGAATAATGTTTCGAGTACTTTTTTTTCTGTTTTGTTGTTGTTGTTATATATACATTTTTTTCCCCCCTTCCTCAGAACTGTTTTGACATATATAAGCAAACAATTGGTTATACAACAACGTCAATAGCACTCTCACTAAAGAGCACACTTAAAACAAACAAACAAACACACACACACACACACACACATATATATATGTATATATATAAACAAAGAGAAACTTAAGTCTGCTGAACTAATAAACATTCTGTGATTTGATAAGTTCCTCTTTTATTAAATTAATGGTTTTAATTTGTTTTGAGTTTTTTTTTGTTTTACTTTTAAACCTTTGAAAAGTTAGTAAAGAAAATAGTCCAGTTATTTTGGAACCCTTAATATGCTATCTTAGAGCCATGTGTAGCAAATTCAAAGACATCAGTTGGGAATATTTTAGTTTCATTTGAGTTGATTTTCTCAGTTCAGTTGGGGGCCAACAAATTCATCTCTTTTGAGAATCACATGCTAATATCATGTTTCTTAATTGGTAAGGTGAATGATTGGTGCTCCCACTGGGGAAGTATTTTATTTATTTATTTATTTATTCACTTTTTGTTTCTATATATCACCAAATAAGAACAGGTATTTGAACAACTCTAGATCTTAAACTATAGTTTCAGATGACTGCACTAACATTAATGGTCATGTAGCAAATCATCTCTAACATCCCTAACAAATACACATTATGTGTTCACCTGAAGGTTTATTGTACTCTGTGGCCATCTATATTCTTTTCTTTCTTATTTACCCACCCTTCCTCTCAGAAATAGATTTGAGCAGTCATTTGTCCTCTTTGGTCACTGATACATTGTAAGATATAGTCAGATATAAAACCTATAAAGAGCTTTCAGCTCTTTATAAGCATTGAGTATGTTTTACATGCAGGAACACATATGCACGATGCATACATATTTATTTCATGTTGCTTACCATGCATGCTTGAGCATTGCATATGTTAGCAAACAAAAATGAGGTTGTGTTTTTCATTCTGTTTAAATAATACTCTTATCATGACAGAAATTATATAAAGCAAAATATGAAAGTCATACTTTACATGTACATGGAGCATTTTAATGTACAGATTAATACTACCTATCAATACTTTCAGTTAATTAAGTTCAATTGTAAAGCTTGTCCATGTAGGGATGGAAATGATTTATGAGAAAATTAAGTTCAACAACTGGTTTATTTTGAATTACATTTATTCATGCATATATATTTCATTGATCCTGTAAAACCCTGACTGACAAGAAGCTCCTTGCTCCATGCATGTATAAAATACTGGGTTTTTTATATTTTGTTTTATATTTTTGTGATCTTGTTTTTCTTTTTTTCATCTAAGGTTAAATGTTTGGCTAACTTATGGATTATGGATACATACCTTCTTTCAATGATTTTTCTTTTGTTCTGTCTTTATGTGTGTGTGTGTGTAGAGAGAGAGACAGACAGACAGACAGACAGAAACACTGTTAATTTTACACATCTCAGTTCACTTAGTTATTTGGAATATTAGCTGTGTTACACTGCCATCATACGAAGGAGAGAGATTTATCACTAACGCACTTAACATGATAAACTTCCAAACGCGCTACTCAATTTATTAGTTTATGGCTTCTTGTTAGTATTTGATATACATACACACAGAAGTCTATATATGACACTATACAAGTAGTGTGTCTAGATGAAGTCATCTTGATAGAGAGCTATTCTTCTCAAAGCAATATCCATGAAAAATCTTTAAATCAACATCCCTTCTAGATCACAAAACATTCTTGACAGCCCTTCCATGCTAATGATGGTGAGTGAATTATTTCTATCCTCTAGTCACCATGCAGCTGGTCATTCACAGTTGACACCACTTACTTAGTCATCCCTATTGTTCAAATTAGTATGGACAGAAGTCAATTTTGTTTATCACCTGCATACCACTGGAACCATTATCAAAACATTTAGCTGTCTTAAGTTAAGTCTCTGTCTATAAATATATACTGTAGCTGCTATAGTTTGCCACTATAAGCTTATTGTGTAACTAATGAATTATTAATTTGCATTAGCTGTACTAAATTCAGTTCATTCTGTAGATAAAGCTACCCGCTTTGTATCTGAAATGAGAATTATTTTATCTGTATTACATAGCTGAAAATAGACCAAAAACAAGTAATATCCCTATGAACCCTTTATTCAGAAAATTATTATCAGCCACATTTAGTCAAGTTAATAATGTGTCTAAATATCAGCCAAAAGGTCTACACAGTCTATTTTGTAGCCTATGTGTATATCCAAACACATAACATTCAAACATCTCAGTACATCTATCTGAACATTTTTGCTATTAGCTAAGTACAGCCTGCCATTTTAAGCAGCTGAAACAATGCTGTCAATATAATTAATAAAGGTACAGCAGATTCTATGAAACAAGCATATGAAGATGTTACTTTATTGTAATGAAACATGAACAATAAATGTTGAGAATCTAGAGAGAAAGAAGACAAAGACATTTCTTATGTCTTGGTTAAAGGAGCAGGTCAATGCCCATGATCTTTGTAGGACTTCTGGGACTTGTGGGAAAAAGGGATGAAGAAATCACAAGTCATAGATTGTTGCAGACCACTTCTTTGCTCCTGCAAGAAGCTTAGCTTGTGCTTGCATGTTGAATAGCCAATAAAAAGGAAGACATCTGTAGGTATTAGTAATTGTATCTGTTGACATGTCTCTGCTTGAAAACCAATTTCATTTATACCCACTTGTGAGCAATGGTTGCAAAGAAACAGATTGAACTCTTCAAAAGACATTCATGGAACACAGATGAGCTGGGAGAGTAGCTGAACATTAAAAGGTATTATACAACGCATGCAGGAGAGACAACTGCATTGATATGAACATGTGGTGTAAATGTCGATAAGTGATGCGTTCTCTGAGGGAAAGTTACTTATAGCACATGAAAAGAAAAAAAAAAACTGAACTTGGGTCTCAAAATGCTGGGACTCATAGGCAAAAGTAAAAGAGGAAGATGATAAGTGCTGACATATTCTACTGCAAAATTCATTCAACCCACACCAACATATAAAAACAGACATTAAAATTTTGAGGGAAAGATTGAGACAATTGTGCTGTTTGTTTACTCTGTAGTACTGAAAGTGCCTCTCATGAAAAGTGATTGAAGAAGGATAAGCTCTATCAGATGACTAGCTCTATCTATAATAAAGTAATCAAGTAATTGATTCAATGGTTTATAGGACTTCCACACTATCTTACTTTTAGTGTTCTACTAGTTTCTTACACTATAATACTTCTGGTGTATCTGGAACATATAAGAAGACTAAAACGTTTCATCAAATTTAGGTCTTTATTTGTGACAGGAAACTCATCCAACTGTAGAAAACCTGCATCAGTGGACATTAAAATGATGATAATAAATTCATGAAATTCAAAAAAGAGATGTTCTGACATTATATCAGTATCTGTGTCCCCTAAATAATTAAAGACAGACATAAACAGCTAATATGAATCGATATATGCACAAATGCAGGCATACACATATACACACACAAAACCATGCAGAGAGTTGCTTGCAAATTAACCTGGGGAGCAGGTTAAAGGATGAGTTAAACCTAATAGATCTATCTAACTTGAAAAGAAAAACTCAAAATTAGCTTTTTGTAACTGATCATACAATCCCCAACAAACAATATACATTTATGGATCAAGTTCTGACAATAAGAAGTTGGTGTTTACATGGTTATAATATTTTGTATTACACTCATGTTATTAGATGGTAAATTCAAATCTGCTGCTGATATTCTGTGTATCTAGTTAGGACACTTAATTTCAAATGCCAAAGGGAAAATGTATCTTTTGTGTGTTTAATGATATAAATGCATTGTTATTTGTGAAACTTTTGTCATTTAGGAATATATATCTACACATAAGTTTGTTAGGCTTTCAAGTATAAAATGTTAATATATTGTCTTATAAATAAGGTATCATACATATAATCATTTTAACAACCACTATTCCATACCCCCATGAGTTAAACAATATTTGCTGAGGTAGAGTCTCTATGGTCAGATGCTATCTTTGTTGTCAACTCTCACCTGTTTCCGAGTAAGTTAACATTTCCACATCACCAGACATATTTTCACAAGAATGGAAATGAATGACATTGCTTCTTACACTCATTTACAAGTATAACACAATCTCAAGGCAAGGAGACGGTAACACACACACACATGTGAGTTTGTATATATGTCTTTATGTATGTATACACACATATTTACATATGCATGTATAAGTCTATGTGTGTGTGTGTGTGTGTGTGTTTATATATATATATAATATAAGAAGAGTGGAAATTGAGTTGGATAGTTACATGTGTACCTCGATAGTTACACATGTACCTCAGCATTATAAAGTCACAATGTAATGCCATTAGTATTACATTAATAATATTTTTATTTATAATTTTATGTTAAACCATTCTCAATACATTTCTCTATGTTATCTATGGAGTCTGTTAATTTATGGATCTCCTGTCATTTTAGTTCATGCTTCTATTCTAATGCTTCAAGTATTCACCTCTTGTCATCATGCACCTAACTTGCTACTTCTTAAACAGTGTGCCACAGCACACAATATAGGTGCACTTCAAGGATTATCTGGGTAAACTGTGACTTTTTAAAAATATAACCTAAAGCTTTAGAAAATCCATTCTAAAGCTTGTGTATCCTGATAAACATGTAATTCATAATTTTATTATATACAAATATAATAAAAGAAGGTAAGCAATAGTTTTTATATTTTCATCTAAATGTTTAACTTCTAAAAACTGTTTTTCCATGTGAAGTATGCCACTAATTTTGGGGTCTCCAGTATATTCCCCAACCTTTTATTCTATCCCTAGTCCTCTACAAAGTTAAAAAAAAAATAAATAACAAGGACTGACCTCATAACTATTGTTCTGTCAACAGGAATTCTGTTGGTATTTTATCATATCTATTCTTCATAAATATCTCCCTGCCATTTTCTTGCCTGTCTCCTCCTCTGGTTAAGCCATAAATATATAAATTTCTTGATCTAATTCACAAATAGCTGACAAGACATTTCATACCTCCTTTTCAACCTATTATTCCCCTGTTCATATTGCTTGCATCTTGCTTTTCTTGTCTTTTTCTTGCTCCTGTTAAAGTAACCTTTGCTTATTCCTAGCATTCTATCTTCACTAGCTTCAGTGGACATTTTTTCCCATGCCTATACTCCCTTCTTTTAAACAGATGTCAGCTGATCAGTTTCTCTTTGATATATTCCTTTCTTTCTTTCTTTCCTTCTGTCACCAGGTATCAATGATTTATTTTGCTTTTGTAGTCATTCTTCTTCAATAACCTATCTTCTTATAAGGACAATAAATGAAACTTGCTAGAAACTGTTTTAGTTATCTTGGAAACATTCCGTTCAGTTTATAACTTTACCTGTAGTGCTGTAGATTATTGCATTAATATGTGAATTCGTGAGAGTTCACTCAATGACTATTAACACTAAACCTTACAAAATACACTTGAAATGGTTTTTAAAAAAATGAAGGAGGAGCAAAAAATTCCATTGCAGAAAATATTGGCTGATTATATATTGCTGGAAAACAATCACATCTGATTATAAACAATTAATTTTTAAGCACAAAAATAGAAAAAAGATCTCTTAAATATTTACTGAAATTGACCTCATATTTCACAATATCATTCAGTCCTATCTTTTACTGTAAATTGTAGTGATGAAAGTGCTATTATTTGTACCTCTAACTTTTGTAATAAACCCCCTATAGCTTTTACTCTCTCTCTCTCTCTCTCTCCCTCTCCCTCTCCCTCTCTCTCTCTCTCTGAGATAATTATTTTCATGAAGATTTCTACTCTTGCTTCAGCTTTAATAATTTTTTCTTTGTCTGTCATGAGTATCAATGTAGCAATGATGTTAAAAATGCCTACAAAAACATTCTCTTCTATTTTTATAAATTTTAAGCCTGCTTTACTCAATCCCCACATCTCTTAAGCCCTCAAATCCCTAGAATATTTTAAACTGTCTTATTTGTTTTCATGTAACTTTGAAAAGTACATATTTTTGTTTCATCCTTGTTTAACCCTTTAACATTTAGATTACTCTGTCAATAAATAAGCATTACTCTGTAATGCTTATTTATTGACATTGGAATTAATCTTGCATTATCTCATAGCTTTGAGATTTCAATGATGTGATTGTATATTTTTAGAATGGCATTTTAAGGTATGTGTGAGAGGCTAGATCTAACCAGTTTGATCATAAAACAGGTAGAATATTTAGGATGGTTTAAATGGTAAAGGGTTAAATGTTTGTCAACAAAAAGATTGATTCTCAATTGTCTTTCTCAAATGCTCTAAGTTAAGTTTATGATGTTTATTTTTTATTGTTGTTTTGTATGTGTTTGTTTTATATGATATCAAACATTTGTGGTATAGGATATAAATGGCTATAGTGTTTGAAAATAATGAATCAAGCCTTTCACTGCATAAATTTTATTAACTGTTCCCACTGTAACTTAAGGAATCCTAAAACCATAATTTTAACAACAATCACATCAATATTAATGGTATAGAGTGGTGATGCGCTGTTGAATTTCTCTGAAATTAGATTCTGGTTCATTCATATTTTAAGAAAAAAAAAAGATTTGAACCACAAGTTGTTATTTTCCCACCTCACAGCCAAGTTTCAAAATAATTATTGTTATGATTACTAGCATTAACATGTTAAACATTTTGGCATGACTGGTCTTTTACATAGTGAAATTATTTAGTGTATAGCCTTGTAAGAAGATAAGGATTAAGAATCACTGATGTAAAATACATTCATTCCTTATTGGGTAGAAACATTTATGTTTGTTATTGTTTAGGTCCAGGCTGGCCTGATTCTATAGACCAAGGGCATATGATGAAAGCCTTGCAGCTGTGACCATCTTGTTTTTTGAATTTCTTCTTTCTTTTTGTTATATATCAGGGATTATATTCTCTATCTTACTCATAGACTACATTGTTCAGAGTGTTCTTCCATTATTTCAACATGCTATAAAGTGTAGTTTAATGATGATTTGGTTACTGTGCAGGAGGCCTGTTATTGGTCTGTAGCTATTTTAGTTATTTAGCCCCAAATTATTTTTGATTGAACTTACATATAATGAAAGACATTCCTTCTATGACTATTTCCTAGACACCAAGAACTAACTCATCTAATGTGTCTGTTTCTAGACAGCAAGCTGTAATTTCAATCAAAACAAAAAAAAAAAGGCAATGTTGTTTGTTGTATTTTTTCGTTATATAACTTAACTGTTTGATAAATAGACACAAATATAAGTACTAGACAGAAACCTTGTTAGTGGTGTCCCACCATGACCACAGTCTAATGACAGAAACCTTGTTAGTGGTGTCCCACCATGACCACAGTCTAATGACTGAAACCTGTAAAAACAGAATAAATAAAAGAATGTGAATGAAAGAAATGAGAAGGCAAACTGTTTTGAGTATGTGAGATGATTATGTAACTATATATGTTTGTATAAGTGTAAGAAAGAGAGAGAAAGAAAGAATGTAATTATATGTATGCATCTTTGTTTATATATGAATACATCTGACTACAACATGTATTGCAGCATAAAGCACGTAATGTACATGTTAGATGTGCATCTCTTTAAACATGTGCATGGTGGTGGGTATCCAAACATACACACCAAACACATGAAGGTCAAAAGTATTGATACATATAGAAATATATAAGAATACAATCTTGTGTGGTATGAAAATGGTATTAGCTCCTATTGTGATGTGATTGGTGATTGATGTTGCTTTCTTTGCAAAACATGAACAGACAAAGAAATTTTAATGAAGAGACAGATTATCAGAGAAGATAGTAAAATAAATGATGAAGTGTAAGGGCAAATATGTTACTGTATTTAGGTTTTGAACAATTACATTTAAATTTCAAATGCTGCTAGGGTTAATTATCATTCATATCTTGTAATTATATGACAATGAAGATGCCCAGCAGAAGAATGTTGAATTAAATGTGTTACATACAATATTTGATTTCATGCTTGTGATTCCAAGTTTGAAGTTATCAAAAAAGAAATCTCTTAGTGTAGTAGAAGTTGTGAATGGTTCTAACCTAGCTTATTACTGTTTTCTATTTTTAATTCTTTCCATAATGATTATCTTCTATCTCACAGGAACTCGTGTTTTATTTCATGTGGGAAATTGTAATGATATATAATGTGTTTATGATTCTTGTGAACTTAAATGTCATATTTTTGATGAGATATCACCTACCCTTACCCACAGGGCTCTTGTCTATAACATACATACATACATACATACATACATACCACTACTAATCTATGCATTTTGCAACTTAGTTGCACAGGTAACCTCAGTTTCCATTTTCTCTTGATAAGAGAATTTTAAGCCAAAATATTATGGGGGAAGTGTAAACCCTTTGTCATCGTTTTGCTTTTCATTTCATAATTTTATTTCCAACTTACATTGTAATAGCTTTTTCAAACAACTTTTAATTCTAGTTTGTTTCATGTAATATAAACTATACCACTTTACATATACATACATATAGGATAAAACAGAATCCAAGGAGACTGGTAGTTGTCTACATCAGCAAAACTTTTATTATTTGGAAAAAGTAATAGAAAAAGTATAGGAAAATTGCCATGGGGAGTGGAGTATCCAATATTTGAGACATTCTTCAGAGTTAAGATGACAGGTAGAAAAAAAAGAAAAGGCAGTAAAGTTTTCTATCCTCTGTTTTTGAGTGACTGGCTACAACTAATGAGAAATACAAGATAACATAAGCATGCTTACATAGACAGGAAGTGGTAGGAGAAACAAGATGAGAAAAGGAGAAGAAAAGAGAAATGTAAAGAGGAAAAGAAACCAGTGAGAGTGAGACAAAGATGAAGATTAATCCTTTAGCAGTTAAATAGGCCATATCCAGCCAAAATATTCTGTCACTTGTATGTTCAAACTGGCTAGATCCTACTTCTCATACCTACCCTACAATGTCATTCTAAAAATAAACACGCATCAAAATCTTGATTAATTCCAAACAATATGAATGATTAAGCTTTACATTAAACATTACATTAAGCTTTACATTAAACATTACATTTGGCAGAATAGTTTAAATTCTAAAGGGTTATGGTGAGAGAGGAGTTGATAAAATTAAAGTGGAGTTACTAAACTTAGAAGGGGTGATGGAATATCAAAAAGAATGTCCATTTAAACCCGTTGGTGCTATGATTTGAATACAAAATATTTCTTCTGTTTCCAGGATGTGTAAAGACACAGCATGCTGATAAGTGCAAAGTAGCCATGAAGCTCTCTCACAATAAGCCTGTCCTTGCTCTTCCCATCATACATGAATCTCTCAACACCTTACATAAAGTAACCTCTGTATCACTATTCTCTCTCTTAAGTAAAGGTGTGTGAGCAGAGTGCTCTTCAGTATTGCAACTTACAAAGGAAACTTCACTAGCTTTGATGCACACAGTATACCTCATAAAGTGGTTGGCAATAAGAAAGGCATCCAGCCATAGAACTCATGCTAAAACTGAGATATTGGAGCAAAACTTGTTAGATCTAACCAGCCAAGCCATGCTAGGATGGAAAGCAAGCACCAAAAATGTTGATGGAATGGCTTGTGTTGAAATACATGTTGACAACTTGGGACTGAAATACATTGTAATATCCTTCAAGTGTATTTGCAAAAGTAATTGACAAGGTCACAGCCTGTTTCTCTATTGTAAAGTGTACCACAAAGTTTGCAGATGATGCAGTGTACGAGTTTGGATAGTATGCAGGAGATGTTTTAGACGATGTGGTACTGTGACATAGACCCGGTGATGGATGTAATGTTAATATAGGGACAGGTATTGCATTGCTGACAAGTGCATTTAAAAGTGTCAGGTTGTGTATGGCTGGGCACTATGAAGTTTCTAACAAGGAAGTTACCAAGTTTCCTACCTTTCTTGACAGTGGGGAGAACTGGTGCAGGAAGACTGGAGCAGTTGTGGAGTCAGAAAGTAAGATTCAGAAGTTGCAAAGGAGTGTGAGTTTCAGCAGGAGGATGGTTAGATGTAGGTGTGCTTAAAGAGGATAAACAATTTTGCTATACACTTCCTGTCACTTTTTCCAAATCACATGCACGAACACACACATACCACACACACATTATTTATATATATATATATATATATATATATATATATATGATTGACCGTTGACTGAACACAATTCAATTTTTTTTCTCTGTGTTTTTCTCCTTGTCTCCGTATTCTTTCTGTTGAAGAGCGTAGCTCGAAACGTCAAAGACTTTCCGTATTCCCGAGCGTCATACTAATACATCCTTTTGTTATTTACACCACCTGTCCTCGTCTGTTGTTGTTTTTTCGTATATTCTCCCATATATATATGCGGTGAATCTAAGTTTCTGCTTCCAATATCACACTCTTATCAACAAGGTTCTTATTGATTGCCAAAATTTTATTATGAAGATAATGGCTCAAGATTTCCCTGCGCAGACTGAATATCAAGGTTAAGAGCTCTAGAGGTTTTTCTTTTTTTTTCTTCTCAACACTTAATTTAATGTAATTAACTCCTGAAATTATTAAGTGGTAAGCAAAGTTTGTGTGTGTGTGTGTGTGTGTGTGTGTGTGTGTGTGTATATATATATATATATATATATGTGCTTGTGTGATATATGTATGCATGTATATATATATATATAGTAATTTTAATATTATTCTCAACATCTCTCATTATTATACATTGGCAGATAGAAGATAACAGCTGTAAGCCATTTATGTATTGAGTAAAGTTGGTATTATTGTCACCAGCTTCTACATTTGGGTAGCCCAATTATGTGAAGTTGACAGAAATTCCAGCCTCAACATTACTCTCATCATTTTCCTCCTTCTTTTCATCAGCATCATTTTATGTTTTTGATAAGTTTTCTTTTTGTTTTTTTTTTTTTATTCCTACCAATGAATCATAAATCTATCTTTCCCTCAATGCTTAGGTGAAAATGTTTCTATAAATGACAATAGATAATGCTTCTATTTAAATAGGAAACATATTACGGAAGTCTTATAATGATCCAGTTTATAATGATTGACCATTACGAAAAAAAAATGACAGAAGATTTAGATGCATTCAAGTTTACTATTTAGCAACCATTCCAACTTAAACCAATACTACAAATATATATATATATATATATATATATAATACCTGTCAAAGGTCACCTCTTTCATGTATAAATACTTGTTTGTACACTTATATATATATATATATATATATATAATTGGTTATTTTCCCTAAAACTATATATATATATATATATATATATATATAAGGTTGAGGAGGGAATTGGATTTAACCAAACCCAAGAGGATACAGGTAATACCGAGTAAGTGCTGTATACCGATTAGTTTGCCCCAGTCGTTGTATGAACAGGATTGGGGATTATAAGTTGTATATTAGCGTGTGTATATATAAATATATAAAAATAAAAAGATAAAGCGAGCAATGGTAAGGTTGGAGAAATATTT
>NC_068982.1:175387465-175393098 GCF_001194135.2 Octopus bimaculoides | reverse complement strand
TATACATGTACATGTATGTATACATACACATAAATAAAACATGCAGGCTAATGATGATGGTAACTGATAATGGTATATTTTTCCTTGGAAATTACAAACAGTTTCTATATAATAATTTTAAAGAGGTCTATTATTTTCATTAGCATCTTTCAATTCTGGTTCCATTTCTTGTCGAGTGTCTTTCTGACACCTAGGGCAGAAAAACATACTGTATACATTGGTAGGCCATTAAAATAAACACACCAACTTGTTCATTTACAAAGTCATGTGATAGAGAAAAAGGGGAAGAAAGACAGAAAAAAGAAAAAAGTAAAAAAAAACAAAGAATATAAAGTGGGGAAAAAGGAAAGAAAATTCACAATGGCAATGCTCCTCTCAATACGTGTGACATACCAGTTAAGACAATCTTTTGCACTTCCTGTACGGATGGTAAGCCAGAGATCATTCTTAAATAATTTTCACTTCCTTTTTTTGATCATTCCAAGTGCTCCTACAATCACTGGTATTGTAACCGTCTTGAGATGCCACATCTTTTCGATTTCAATTAGAAACTCTTTATATTTTCTGAGCTTATCAGATTCTTTTGCTGAGACATTATGGTCATAGGATATGCTCATGTCAATCAATAAACAGACTTTATTGTTTTGGTCTTCCATAACAATATCTAGTTTATTCGCTTTGATGGTTCGGTCTGTACATACTGAGAAATCCCAAGAATAGTTACATTTTTTTCCCTCAGTTACAGCTTCAGGGTGATGCTTGTACCATTTGTTAGCAGTTTTGATTTTACAATGCCAACACATTATCCAATGTAGATATTGGCCAACTCTGTCATGTCTTGATTTGTACTCTACAGGTACTAAAACCTTACATCCAGTGATCAGGTGGTCCACTGTTTCAATTGCATTGTTGCAGTATTGGCACTTTGGGTCTACACCACATTATTATTATTGTCATTATTATTATTATCATTATCATTATTATTATATATTATAAGG
This sequence comes from Octopus bimaculoides, assembly GCF_001194135.2. Classification (NCBI taxonomy): domain Eukaryota; kingdom Metazoa; phylum Mollusca; class Cephalopoda; order Octopoda; family Octopodidae; genus Octopus; species Octopus bimaculoides. The sequence continues at coordinate 175,392,100 of NC_068982.1, read as the reverse complement.
TGGTGAGCTGGCAGAATCATTAGCATGTCAAGCAAAATGCATAGCAGCATTTCATCTGTCTTTATGTTCTGAGTTCAAATTCTGCTGAAGTCGGCTTTACTACTTTTCAGGGTCGATAAATTAAGTATCAGTAAAACAGTAGAGTTGATGTAATCAACTTACCCCTCTCCAAAATTTCAGGCCTTGTGCTTTTAGTAGAAAGGGTTATCATTATTATTATTATTGTTGTTATTATGAAAGCGGTGAGCTAGCAGAATCATTTGGTGTCTTTTATGTGACACCAGCACAAGTGCTTTTCACATGGCACCAGTACCAGCAGTCATCAAGCATCTTGCAAGACAGAGACCTCTCAGCTGAGGGAGGGAGTAGAACCAAGCGAAGTGGCTGAGTGCCAGGCAAGAGGTTAAAGTATAATAGAGGGACAGAGATAGTTGTTTTACAATTGAGAAGATACTTTGCCACCCAAGTTGGACAAGGAAAAGGAGGAAGATGGGAGAGAGAGAGGGAGAGTCAGAATGAGATGGTGTTGAAGATGTAGTGGGACCTACCAACAGGGAACAGTGCTTTTCATCCCTAAGTACAAGTAATACACTTAAAATAATTATGCTTCCCACCATGCAAGCCTTTACTCTCATGCCAATGTAAAGAAAGCATCATTAATATAATCATAATGAGGATGGTTGTATCAATGGTCTGGCTTTCATTGTTATTGTGATAATGATGATAATAACTGTATAAAAATTGCTAAAGTGAAAGTAAAGTATTTTAAGTAGCTGAATTGTTAGCATTCTGGTTTACTGATCACCTATTCATGTGTTCTGGTCTAACTATTGCCATCTGAATGTAGTTTTTATCAGAGGCACCTTTACTCTATTTGTTCTAGTCTCCTATGTAAATATAAATGCCATCTTAGCTCATGAGGCATTTAACAATTGGTACTTAGCTTTGATCTCATAACATTAAGAAGGTAAGATATAATTCTGAAGCCTGAACAGGACACTAGTCAACCACAGATGATACTCACTGGCAATCTGTCACTTATTCATAGCAGGTAGGAGAATAGAATAAAGTGTTTTATTCAGAAACACATTGAAAATGCATATTGCAGCTTTGAACATTCAAGTTATAACCAAGTGGTATAGCATCTCATCCTAAAACCCATCTTAGTTTTGATTGTATTTTTAACTTATAATAATAGAAAACTAAGAGCATGCATATTTTCTGTTTTTAGTAGCACTTTAGGAAGGAAGGTAGTGTCTGTGTCCTTTCACAGGGCTCAGATAGATGAGAGAGAGAGAGCAAAGATGACATTCTCAAACTGGAGACCTGACCTGAAATGCAACAGAGTAGATTCCATTAAAGTCACTGAAGTTGCCTGGTGATGGTGTTAAACCAGACAAAGTATTCACTCTACTACCCAACTCTTACTTAGACATGGCAATATTTATGCTTGCATTGAAGAAATGGTCAAGGGCCATTCCTTACCACAAGCATATCAGATGCCATGCATTTCATTACAGGAAATACATTTAAATATTTGATGAATCTAATACACTGCTATTTTTTTTCTTTTCTGTTTCCAAATGTTATCAACATTCATGTTTTGTTTTTAATGTATTGTATAAGGACTTCTTTCAGGCTGTTTACAAAAGAAATGTTTTTTCATTATCTAGCTCTTGTAGTTCAGTTTACATTTGCCTTTATAGGCATTTCAAAGTGTATTTTCATAAAGAAGATAATATTGTTTGCTAAACTGCTACTCCAGGCTAAACAAAACTCCATTGTGAGTTATAAAGAATATTTCTTTGAAAATATCAGATCCTGCCATAATATCTTCCTCTCAGCACCTCATCACATTACATTCTCTCTCTCTCTCTCTTATTTCATCAATCTGCAACCAGTTAACTGAATATCCCATTACATCAGTTATATTTTTTCCCCCAGTTCCTTCTCATTAAACAAGAGTTTTTATCATGCATTACTAAATATTTATTATGATACCTTTTAGCAGGTTGATGTACATAGAATCGTTGTTCACTTTATATATATGTGTGTGTGTATATATATATATATATATATATATATATAAAAGCAAATAAATTCATATCAGTATTTATATAAGCAAATAAACATTCATATCTAGGTGTGTGTGTGTGTGTACACATACACACACACATATAAGTTTTACATGTCACAGTATTTTCTTATCTAAGAAAATACTGTGACATTCATCAGCATTCAGGTCAATTTGTATTTCAAGATAAATCTTTTTTTTTTTACATCTGTATGTGTACATGTGTGTGAGTAATGTATGTGTACGTGTGCTCACACATATACACACACACAAACAACAGCTTCTGCTTGATATCCATCTATCAAATTCCACAAGGCTTTAATTGACCCAAGGCTATGGAAGAAGACACTCATGGTATCATACACTGGATCGAATCCAGGAATTCATGGTTACAAAATAAAATTTCTATGCATACAGACCTGTCTGCTTACATTATAATGTATATTTTGTGTGTGTATGTGCACACACATGTTGGTGTATATGTGCATGCATGTGTATGAATGTACGTTTATGTTTTTTAAACTAGTTGGAGGAGAAAGTGGAGGAGGAAGTATGTCTGCCAATGGTATTTACAGACCATATCAGACTAGTGCAGTTGATGCACTTGATATTCTGCATGAAGTTTTATGGGCAGATGCCTGCAGGGAAAAAGCAAATAAAGAGAGAGAGAGAATACCAGAGGAGTACATTTCTGTGGATTGGTCAAAGAAATTTGTGCAAATTTCTATGAGTCACTTAGAGATGATGCACTGAGTGCGGGGAGCATTCAGTGTATTTTAACAGAAATGGTATGTGCCTTGGTAGTTCAAAGAAGCAGAATTTGCAGTAGTTACAGTAAAGAGAAAGAAATAATATACATGTTTATAGCCTTGTAATGGAGAAATCTATTGCAATAAACTAAACTACCTTTTTGTATGAGATTTTAGATGTTTGCATGCATAGCAGCAAACATGTCATTCTGGATATGTGAGCCATATTCAAATGTGTGTCTACTTGAATTTTATAGTGGGTCCACAATTGAAATAAAATGAAATATTTTCTGGCCCATAAACTGATTATTGCTGAAAGCAGAAGTACAGCTTTGTCATGTCTGTGTTTGTGACCCCTGTATGCTTAAATATCATCTGTATAGAAGTATATACAGTTGTAAGTGACAGTATGTCTGCTCTTAAAAGTCTACCATTTTATGAGAAAATCCAGCCTCTCACACCTACCCTGTAATTTTATTCTAAAAAATAAGCAACCATGGCACTGAAATCTCAAAGTTATGAGATAATGCATGATTAATTCAAAACAAAGTGAATAAATAAGCATTACATTTGACAGTGATCTGAATGTTAAAGGGTCAAGGATATTTATCTCAACAGTTTCGCCCTGAAGTCATCCATCTCACTGACTCAATACATATAACTCAGTTTAGTTCTGGTGTTCCAAAACAACTAACTAATCAGAGTCTTACTAATTCAATATTTGCTAACCTTAGTAACAATATACTTCAATTGTGATACATCTAAGTGGATGACCAATGTCTTCTCATTAGATACACTTCTCCACTTCAGTATCACATTTCTAAAATTGTTAAGTTCATCTGCAAGTTACCCTCAAGACCATCAGGAAAGCAAATGATGACCTTATAAATCACACAGCTTGCTAGCTATTTTAGTTCTAAAATTGCAGCAATTCCTGACCATTTGAGAAGGTATTCTCTACTAAATTTTCAGATTCCTCCTATTTTCCAACTATTATGGATAGAACTCCTGTAGATTAAGCCACTATACTAGCCACTTCTAATCTGACACTGTTACATTCACTCAACAAAATTTCCCCCAATTTACTAAGTGATTACCACAAACCAATGTGGCTACCAAGCTTGGTATTAAATGTTTCATTACTCAGAAAGTTATCTTCAATGTGAACTACAGATATCAACCAGCTTTTAAGTCTCTCTATAGAGATGTATCACATTCCCAATGATTCTGACCCTGCCATTCTATTGCCTTCAGAGATGATGGAAATGGCCATAAACAAGCCATTAATACTTTGAATTTGTCTTTTTTTTTCATTGACCATCAGCATAGATTCTATAGAAACAGATCTGCCAGGGATTTTCTCTCGTGTGTTACAAACCTATGGTCTGATATCCCTGGTAGTTTATTATGGATGCAAAACAAAATACTCTGCCCTTGCCAACAATTTAATTAGTAGAAGGAGAGAGTAAGTAATAGCTGTGCTGAAAGAAATGGGGAGAAATGAGAAATAACCAACCAGAGAGTGTGACAGGCAGCTAGTAAGACAATGAAATATTGGAAACGGATTAGAAAAAGAATGAGAGTGGAAAAGAGAGGAGAGGGAGAAAAAGAAAGAGATCTATAATAGAGAGGGGGAAATAGATAATGTAAAAAAATAGCAGAAATACAAAGAATGATACCAAAGAGATACACAAAAATGAGTAGATTTTAAGAGAAAATATATATATATATATAGCGTTCATACACATAATTTTTCTCGTCTGGCCATAAAGCCTTTTCTGTTTGTTTTCCTGTCTTGTTTTTTGTCCGCCA
>NC_068982.1:175384346-175387100 GCF_001194135.2 Octopus bimaculoides | reverse complement strand
TATATATATATATATATATATATATATATATATATATATATGGAGTGAGATTGTGAGGGGAATGAAATTAAGAAATTACTTTACCAATACACAACTGGTAATCTCAAGCCAAATACACAAATTCCCACTCACAGCAAAATTGCTTGACTTAAAAATTATAGAAAGACAAAATTTATCTCAGACAAAGTCAATTCTCAATGTGAATTGAAAAGCAGTATTGCTGAAGAAAGACAAAAATATAGCTTAATATAGACAGTACAGTTTTAGTTCATCTAAGATATTTAATTACTGAGAGTGCATAAGGACTCAATAAATAAGTGATATGAAGTATGTCTGTGAATAAAACGAATAAAAAGACTGAATCTTAAATATATCACACACAGGAATTTGGAATATTTACAAAGAGCTATACACACATACACATGTTGGATAAATATGATAATGATATATATATATATATATATATATATACATACATACATACATACATATACATACACATACAGAACAAAGACTGTGGCCATGCTAAAGCACTGCCAGTAGAAAAAACTTTTGGCCAGTACGGGGCACAAAACCATAACATTTGCGTTATATATATATATATATATATATACACACACACATCCATATCTATAGATATAGTAATATGTTTTGTGTTTTCCTATTTGTAAATATATTAGTATGCATATATGTGTATCTCTAATGAAACTGATGGGCTCTCAGTCATCTCCACTTTTTTATACAGTAATCAGACAGACACTTTGTCAGGACATCAAAAAGCTGTAGTATTCCATCAACAAGAACTCTTCTCCGTCTTAAAAATCAAATGGGAGGACTATGTCACCAGCAATGCTGTGCTAAAAGAACCAACAACTGAAGCATAGAAGCAACCACTGTCCAACAATTGCAGGCAAAACTGCAGCTTTGATGGTTAGGACACATAGCAGTAGCAAGTGGGTAATCCATCCCAGGCGACACTTTTATGGGGGTAGCAATTTTGGGTTTTCTGTAGAAGCATATATAGTGTGGGGGGCCAGGGAAATGGAGGGGGTAGGGACTCAAGGGCTATCCCAGGCAGCCTTCTAGGTATGCCACTGACATGTGGTTAGAATGAAAGAAGTGGGATTTCCTCATCTTCAGTGAATTAACCACCAGGAAAAGACCTTAAAGATGTCCTTCCTGTCATAACAAGGAAACAGTTAAGATCAACCAGAATAGCAGGGATTAAGACATGGGGAAAATGAAACCTAGAACTATTCCAACTGGCATCACTCCACAGGAAAACAAAAGTTTTAGAACAATGTAAAGAATGCAAAGTGCAACAAAAACGTGCTCTCTCTCTTCACTTCTTTGCCATCTTGTTCCCATCTATTTTGCACAATGATTGGCCCTCTCGGTCATCATTGCAATCAACACAGAAAAACTACTCAATCAGAAGGGAATTGAAATTCTCAGTCATGAAAAGCAGCCGACAATATCTCTATGAATTTGTTCAGTTTGTATACATGTTATCTCTCTCCAAAAGAAAGTGTGAGAAGACTGCCTGTGTTTCATGTATTGAAAAGCATAAAACCTATGGATTCACTTTCATACGTATGCACACCTGCACTGTCATGTTTGATCCTACTTGTCATTTTCCTTGTCTTTTATTACTAATAGACAACCTGTCACATTCTTTTGTTTCCTTATCTCCTCCTCCTCTTTCACCTGAGAGCATGAAAGAATGTGTGTGTGAGAGAGAAAGAGAGAGAGAGAGAGAGAGAGAGAGAGACAGAGAGAGAAAGAGAGAGAGAAACAGCATTTCAAATTTTCTGAAAGTGAAACAGTACTATAATGCTTTTATTATGAAACACACATTAATTTCCTTCTTTTCGTTACATACAATGCAGCCTTATTTTCATTACATTTCAGAATTTACATAGTAGAATCTTCAATCAAAGTAGACAGACTTAATGTAAACACTGTTTTAGATGATATGATGTCCATTACATCTTACTATAACAGGTAAAATATAATGTACATTGAACACCAATACATGATTTTAGTAAAGGTCTTTATATAATCGTCCATGTATATAAATATACTTTATTTGCATTTGCACTTACATTTTCATCTCCAAACATGGCAACTGAGAGGCAGGTGCAGTAAAAATACAAGGTGGAAGTGTAGAAGAGTGACAGGGTAATGAGTGGTGTTCTGCTTGATCAGAAAAGACCTGTGGCTTAAAAACAATCAAACAAAGGAGCCTCTATGTAGTTTCTCAACCTGCTAGAAATCATAGCAGAAACTTCCTCAAAGCAAATGTTTGATGGGATATGATGCCAGTTAGAAAAATGATATAATTACAGAAACTTGCAAGAGAACATGAACACACATACACACAAGGTTGCATGTTTAACCTTCAGACTGATAAAAATGGATAAACATCTCTGTTGTACATCCATTGATGTTATATCACCTGAAGAAATGAACCCATAAAGATTCACACACACACACGCACACATACATACACACCTACATGCAGACACATACATTATATTTTTACAAGAAATGGAGTTACAGTGACTTCGAAGTTTCAGCTTACTAGTCTTCAGGATGCTGAAACTCTGAAATCCCTGCCATGCATCTTGTAAAAGTACAATAAATATGTATGTGCTCCACAAAATAATATTGTGTGCTTCTTCAGGTGAATGTTAAATTGTTTTAATTTTAACTTGACATAAATACAAGCATATATATATATATATATATATA
>NC_068982.1:175367673-175384336 GCF_001194135.2 Octopus bimaculoides | reverse complement strand
ACATATACTTTTACTCATCTCAGTCATTTGACTGTGGCCATGCTGTAGCACTGCCTTTAGTCAAAGAAATCAAGCCCAGGACTTATTCTTTGTAAGCCTAGTACTTATTCTATCAGTCTATTTTGTTGAACTGCTAAGTTACAGGAATATAAACACACCAACATCAGTTGTCAAGCAATGGTGGGGGGACAAACATATACATACATATATATATGCAACAGGCTTCTTTCAGTTTCTGTCTACCAAATCCACTCACAAGGCTTTGGTTAGCCCATGGCTATAGTAGAAGACACTTGCCCAAGGTACCATGCAGTGGTATTGAAACCGGAACCATGTGGTTAGGAAGCAAGCTTCTTACTACACAGCCAAACCTGAGCCTAATATATATCTTTTAAATTTGTTTATGAGAAACATTTTGAATATACAAATAATGCTCCTATTCTATTATGCCAGCCACAGTTTAATGATGCTAACTGGTGAACCAGTTTTTTAGGGTTGCATGCTTAACCTTCAGACTGGTAAAAATGGATAAACATGCCTCTGTTGTACATACATTAATGTTATATCACCTGAAGAAATGAATCCATAAAGATGATCAACCTGATGCCCAAGGATGGAATGGATTGCTCTGTAATCATCCCAGCAATAGGGTTAAGATCTTAAGAGACATGTAATTTATGGAAATGTGTATAGTGATGCATTAAATGCTTAGAAATTCCATCCAAGGATTATTGTTATTATATTTATCCCACATTATATCAGTACAGCTCGATGCAACCTCGAAAAACTGGCTCACCAGTCAGCATCATTAGAAAGTGACTGACATAATGGAATAGGAGCTATTGCAGGTTCAAAACATTTCCCATAAACAAATCTAAAAGATATATATATATATGTGTATATATGAAAAAATACAGAATAGACATACTGACAGGAGGGTATGTGGATTACTAGCCTAATAACAGGTCTACAAGCATTAGAGAGCTGATGTCAGCTTGTTATTAACCTGTTTTCGTAGTTAGTATTAAAAGAAGAGAATAAAAAATATACTACTACCCCCCCCCCCCCACACACACACATCAGATAACTAAAGAAAAATGCACATTTAAACATATGCATACAGAACCATGTTCACACACGAACAAATATACACATCATATGAATAAACAATGAACAGAAATATTAAAACATATTACTATCTTATAAAAAAAATGAAATGACAAGAGAATAATGTAACTTGTGTGTGTGTGTGTGTGCATACTAAAAGATGGGCTGGTCACATCTGGAATGCCTTTGATTATAGGTTTGCTTGATGAGGTAAAACAACCAATCTCTACGTTGATGCACAACCTACTAGATATAGCAACCAAACTTCTTGAAACAAATGTGAGAATGTATGACAAAGAAAAGACATAATTGATTAGAAAAGTGTATAATTGCAGAAAAACATAAAAACATGTCTGATGTGTGTGTGTGTGTGTGTGTGTGTGTATACATATATATAGCTGTAGAAACTCTGCCAAATCAGATTGGAGCCTGGTGTAGCCACCTGGTTCACCAGTCCTCAGTCAAATCGTCCAACCCATGCTAGCATGGAAAGCGGGCGTTAAACGATGATGATGATGAAGATATATATATATATATATATATATATATATGCATCAGGCATCGTGTGTGTGGAGAGAGAGACTTCCCAGTATCCGTCCATAAGAGTTGTGTGTGTGTGTATATATATATATATATATACACACACATATATATGACTTAGTTATAGGATTCAAAAGAAGCAAGGCACATTTGCACATTTTATATATATGTGTGTGTGTGTGTGTAAAATGAGTAGGTACGTGTGCATATGTATACATACATGAATGAATGCATGTGTGTATTAAAGCGCTGATGAAGAAGGCATAAATGTAACGATAATGATGTTGATATTAATGCTGGTTATTTTAGCCTGGTGTTGCCATCCGGTTTCACCAGTCCTCAGTCAAGTCGTCCAACCCATGCTAGCATGGAAAGCGGATGTTAAACGATGATGATGATGATGATGATGATGAATATGGCTGATTGACATAAAAATGATATTCTTTTTTGCTGATGTGGATGGTGATGATTATGGTGTAATCATGATAAGAAAAGTGTGGTCTCGTTGATGATGACAATGTTGACCAATTTTGAGGGTAAGATGGAAAATGACTGCAGATATGTACAAGGATACAACCAATAGGGTTGCAGACAATGAAAGTGATGCTACTGATTAAAATACTGGTTTTATGAAAAGACATACCCAGTGAAGATGAAGATATTTAGGATGGCCTTATGAAGGGGAATGCTCATCATTAGCAGTAATGGCAAAGGTCCTGATGATGACAACAGCCATAGTAGGGTCTTGATGACAATGGCAGTTGAGAGGTTAATTATGATAATGGCAATGACAACGATGGGTATGATGATTATATAAATGCGTGATGAGGAAGATAATAAAAATAACAATACTGGTGATTGTGACAACCTCAACAGTAGTGGTGGTGATTTTATTAATTGCTCAATTGATGATGATGATAATGATGATGGTGAAAGAGATGATATAATACTGTAGAGTTGATCTTCATGAAACTGCCCCTAATTTGAAAGTAAATATTATGGTAGGGAGAAGGAATGAAGAAGGTACAGAAAGTTTCATCTAAAGCATTTTTATCAAGATTTATATGAAATTCAAATAACCTAAAATTCTCAAAAATATTCCCTTGTAATCTTGTGAGTACATCTTATGATGTATGGGTAAAGAGGCGCATGTGTGCATATATGCTTTCTTATGTTTATGAATATGTGTATCTATCTATTCGTTGGTTCCGTTTCATTCATATGTGCCTGTTTAAGTATTTTCAGCTGTGCTTATGTGCATGTTTTCTATGTGTATCACTGAGTCTGTATGTGATATATGTTAATTGGATCTGTACTTTATGTGCATGTATGTATCCTCATATAACTAATATGTATACATATATGAGTGGATAGATAGATAGATAAAGAGAGAGAAAGAGAGATGGATAGAAGTTTCATGTTTTTATGAATGTATATCCCTTTGTGTGTCTGTGACAAGAACATGTTAGAGAAGAATTATTCAACAAACCATCAGACACTAGTAAAAATCTTTATCTTCTTATAATGCATTATAGTAGCATATGTCTTTATTGTAAACCATTATCATTTCACTAAATTCTTTAAAAGAATCTTACTCTTCTTCTTATCTTTTAAACCAACTTTACTGAAATGAAATATTTCCATTAATTATTACTCAAATTTTAATGCATGGTAAATCTGTGGTCAGTGCCTTTGTGTAGAAATACTTGGATTTCAATCAGCAAACACCAGCCCAATTCTTGGCCATGGCCATTTAGCTTTGTGGAGTGTCAGTCTAAACTCTAAATAAATCACATCTTCAAACAGAAATTCAATTCTCAATTGTAGGCATTTCATAACATTTCATCTCCCTTCAGTTTAATTATATTAGAAGTTCATGTCTTTGGAGAAATGCATGGATGTCATGCAATCAAATTTTCTTGCCTCTATAAATCTGAAATGACTGGACATACATAAGAAACTGTGTTGAAAGGTAGGTGGGAATGATAAGCATGGCTTGAGGGAATGGGCTCACTTTCAGCTAGCAGCTGTAAGCTGAAGAATACAGGTGGGTGACAGAACTTACATTTGATAGTAAAGATAAAGGTGAGGCTGCAGGCTTCTGGTTTTTTTATTGGTTCTAGTTGGTGATCATCCGCCCTGCTAGTTTCTGTGTGTGTATGTTCTTCATTTTATTTGATTTCCATGTAAATTTCCATGTTTTACAAACTGTTCCTATTCCCTATGATGTCCATATCTCGTTACTTTTGAGACAATAATAGAGAAAAGTTTATTATTATTATTCTGTAGCTTCTCCGTCTTGGTGTTGTGTTCAATTTAATTATGCTTTCTCTCAAGTCACACCTTGCAGTCTAAGAGTATTTTGTATCTACTACATAAAAGTTTTTTCTGCTCTTCATACCTGTTCTTAGGTTGTATTGAAGACTTTCCAGATAATTCTTGCAGAACTTATTAGACATATTTTCTGCATTGCATCCACTCCCAGACTAAGAACATGTTTTCCAAGGTTTACTCTGAAATTCATAGTCACTATTCTCAAAGTCCAAAATATAATTGGCAGGATCATGACCTTGTTAACTTCTCTGTTACAGCACTTCAGGATGTCATCATTCAAGTCTATAGAATACTATCCTTTTCCTTCTCCTTTCATTTTACTCTGATGTCTAATGGAACTACTACCTCAATTACAATACATAGTTTTTTCTAACTGATTTGAATATCCAGCTTGTGTTCTCTTCTTCCTTTGATTTGTATCATTATTATTATTATTATTATTATTATTATTACTAAGGTGAGTGAGCTGGCAGAATCATTAGCACATCAGGCAAAATGCTTGGCAGTATTTCGTTTGTTTTCATGTTTTGAGTTCAAATTTTGCCGATGTCGACTTTGCCTTTCATCCTTTTGAGGTCAATAAAATAAGTGCCAGTCAAGTCCTGGGGTTGATGTGATCGACTAACCTCCTCCCCACAAATTTCAGGCCTTGTGCCTATAGTAGAAAGGACTATTATTATTAGTGTTATTACTAAGATAGCAAGCTGGAAGTATCGTTAGCACATTGGGCAAAATGCTTGGTGGTATTTTGTCCATCTTCACATTCTGAGTTCAAATTCTGCCTAGGTCGACTTTGCCTTTCATCCTTTCAGGGTTGATAAAATAAGTACCAGTTGAGTATTGGGGTTAATGTAATTGACTATCCTCCTCCTCTAAATTTCAGATCTTGTGCCTATAGTAGATAAGATTATTATTATTGTTATCGTTGTTATTGTTAGTGGTAGTGTGAGGGCAGCATCACATTAAATACCTAATATTGTTTTGCTGCCTTTCTGTCAGGAGTCAACAATACATTTAATCCTTCTGGGGTCAGTAAAATGAACATCTTCCATGCAATGAGGACACTCCAATAAACATTATCTCTTCCATATAATTTGCGGTGTTTCTCTTCTTCATCATTTTTATAATTGTTACTTCATGGTTGGGGACAGGAAATAGTGAAGATATGTTGAGAGTTAGGATTACATTCCTTACTGTTGTGGTTTTTAAATATTGCCATTGACAACTTTCCTTTGAATTCAACAAAATGTAGAGCAAGAACATACATGTGGTGATAGTGAAGATGCCAGCCTGTAAATCAATTTTTGTTTCTTATGATAGCCATCCCACTTCAATTTACTTTAGTCTGCTTGACTTATGTAGTTAATATTTTTGAAAAGTCATGATTGTCACAAAATCTCATTTCTTTCTCAACTCTAAATCTGATACAAAGTATGTAAGAAATTAGTGTATATACAGTAGATTATAAATCATGCATAACTAATAAAGATTTTTTTCTTTTGTCATTCTAAATATTAAGCTGCATTTTTCGTTCGTGTGGTATTAAAATCATTTTTTTTCACTGGTGCAAAAACTGAAATACAACAATCATGTCATACATCACACCTACCCATAGTTCTTAATATTCCTAGAAAAACTTGATTTTTCAATTGAAACTATTCTTCAAATCGAATTCAAAGAGGTTATAAATAAGAAGAAAAAGCTTTGAAATATTTCAGTACATATCGGCATCTGAGTATATTTCATTTGTAAAAGTTGTATACCTCTGACTAAATCCCCCATAATATTTAGACCATGTTTGTTCTAGGTTTGAGTCACAAAATTATCAGCTTTGCCTCCCATCTCTAGTCTTGTTGCTGTCATGTGCATAATTGGGCTTGATCCCTCAGTGTTTCTAGTTCATATCTTGCTGAGAAAAAAAGTTTGCTTTCTGGTGTCAATACAATAAGTACTAATAATACATTGTAACCAATTCAATCAACCTGATCTTTTTTGTTGCAGATATTGGTTTTGTGTTCTCTCAAATGAAGCATTTAGTTGAGTACTATAGAGATAAGCTCAAGCTCTGCCAATTCAATTCCTCAATTCAGTATCAATTTGTGGCTATTGTCATTTTCATTTTAATTATATTGCATCTACTTTTGTGAAGACATAAATATCACAGAATTTTACAACTTATTCCATAGTTCAACCAATATAATTATACATTACAGAAAAAAAAAACAATAACTATTTGGTTAAACAAACCCAGCTATGGGTAATGATATTTACTTTCAGAATTCTCTTTGTCTGCATTTACATTTTACATAAAAATGTGTTATTGATTTAGTCTCTAGTTTAATCCTCAAAGTAGATCTAAATTCAAATCTATATTTTTATTTTTACTGGGCATTTGGTATCTACAATTTATCTTCCCACATACTGAGGGAAACCATTATGCATTTAAATTTTAATTTTGAATACAAAATGTTTAAATATTTTTATACAGTACCATTCAATGATGACAGGCTCCACAGGAAATGAAGGTTGCAACATGGGAGCAATTCCTGAATTAGTTCATTTTCATTTCAATTAATGTTCTGTATTTGCAACTTCCATTTGTAGTCAATAGCCTGAAGTGGGTTAAGCTCTCTTAGACTTATTTTTCTTTGATGATCTGCATTAACGATAAACTGATCAATAATTTTCCCAATTGCCCATTAAGAACTACAGGAAATTTTCAGTCCCACATATGTGCAAAAGTAATAAATTACCAATAAGCTCATAGATCTTGAATTCATTTCAGTTATGTTTCATTATATCTCTGTATGTGACATATAATTTTATCTGCCATCACTATATCTACAGAAACTGAGTGCCAGATATTCTATTGTTATCCCTTAAGAGTAAAGTCCATCATATCTAGAGTACAGCAAATTTCTTTCTCATCATGTACTCTATTTTCTTGCTTTTTACTGATTACTGAAGTACAAAGCAATAGTCCTGTTGAGACTCTGTAGTTGTTTCAAAAATATTCATTTAGTTTTGCACAAGTTGTGTGTAATAGTTGCTGTCTTCCTCCATTTCCAGCTGCAAAAGAATAAGTTCTTATTCCATGCTGCTTGGCTACAGTTGAAAGAAAGAATTAATGACAGCAGCAACAATAACAACAGTTTCTGATTTAGGCACACGGCCAGCAAATTTGAGGGAAGGGGTTAGTGAATACCATTGACCCCAGTAGTTGACTGGTACTTTATTTTATCACTCTTGAAAGGATGAGAAGCAAGTTGGCCTCAGTGGGATTTGAACTCAGAACATAGAGCCATTTTATTCCAATGCTCTAATCTACCAATTCAACACTCTAAATAATGGATTCTAATTTAGTGCAAGACCACAATTTTAATGGGAGGAGTCAAGTCGATATTATTGGCCCCAGTACTTGAGTGGTTCTCTATTTTACCAACTCCAGATGAATGAAAGGTAAAGTTGACCTTGGTGGGAAATGAACTTGAAACGTAAAAAGCTGGAAGAAATACTACAAAGCATTTTGTGAAAATGCCCTAACAGTACTGCCATTCCACTGCCATAAAAATGATTTCTAACAATGTCACAAGGTCAAAAATAGACAAATTTAAAATTCCAGTACTTGACAGATAGAGTGTCAAACCTTGAAAGATGACATGCAAAATAGATTCTGGCAAAATTTGAAATGGATATAACTAAATGTCGCAAGGTATTTTGTTTTGCACTCTGCTTATTCTGCGGTACATTACTTATAAAAATACATACAATATCATCAGCCTTACTACTATTAATATAGCAGTTAATCTGGAGTATTGGTGGATATGATAAGAGGTAACTGCAGTATAGTGAAGGCACATACCTTAGTGGCTAGGGTATTTGGCTTACAATCATAAGGTTGTGAGTTCAATTCCCAGCGATGCATTGTATCCTTGAGCAAGACACTTTATTTCATATTGCTCCAGTCCACTCAGCTGGCAAAAATGAGTTCTACTTATATTTCAAAGAGCCAACCTTGTCACATCTTGTATCACTCTGAATCTCCCTGAAAACTATGTTAAGGTACATGCATCTGTGGAGTGCTCACCCACTTGCACATCAATTCCAGGAGCAGGCTGGATTGATTGAATTAACTGTAACACTTATTGTTGTAACTACTAGAAACCCAGACCAAAGTCATCTGCAGTATTAAAAAATTGAGGGGTGATATTTTACCACAACACTGTTTGTGTAATCTGCACCCCAAAAGGTATGCTGCATAGCAGGTAAAATAAGTTGCAGTTTTTTACCCTGCATACACAGTGTAATGCTTTGGGGAAACATGTTCTTATCCCAATGGAGAATTTACCAGTTGTTCTCATGAGTGGATTTGAGTCCAACACTCCAAACTAACAAAACTTACACTCATTATTGATTGATTATTCCCTTACTCTCCTTATTTACAGCATAAAGCATTTACTTCCATAAAATATTTGTCTTTTTCCATAAATATAGCACCACACAATCATTCTCTATACATCAAAAATTGTGTGTTAGATCAACCTTTTAACAACCAATTGCATCACTCTCCCTTTCTCTCTTTCACTCTACCTCTGCAGAAGATTATCGTTTCAAATTTAGATTGTTTCCATAGCCAAAATAGCAAAAAAAAATTTTTAATCATATAAATAAAAATTTACATTAACAATATCTGAAGAACCATTCCAGCTCTATTTAAGAAACAAAAATAAACCAAATTTGAATTATGAAAGAAGACAATGTGGATTCAGATTTTCTTTTCTTTACCCAAAACAGCCCCCCCCCCCCAAAAAAAAATATATATAGAAAATGATTAACTGTGACTTTACAGATCCTTCTATAAATATATAACATGTTATATCTTTATAACTAATTGTCTCGGTGAGCAGACTGAGGTTTAAATCTAACACAAATTTTAAAAAATAGGATACCTAGGCAATAAGAAGTACAATTTATAACAATGAAACCTCCCTCACGACTTAATATATAAGTAAAAAAAAATTAAATTTACTTTATTGAATATACATCGAAATATTGTGTAAGACATCTTCATACAAAGAAGAACAAATCAACTGTCACGTTAAATACTCTGAAGGATAGTTTTGTTTGTTTTATTTTATTATTTCAATATCTTTCATTGTTATTGTTTGTTCATTGTTTATAATCTTAAGTGGATATCTTGTGACTGGGTTATCTTCAAGTGAAGATAACCCAGTCTAAGATGTCAGTGGGTCATTTTTAAGCTGCCAGATACATCATCATTTTTAGTCCTCTGTAACACCCAAAGAACATATTTATACTTTGTGTATTATATATTTACACTTCATGCTAATGAGGGAATCTCTATGCAGTTGCTTGATCTGTTTGAAAGAGCAACTAAAAATATACATATATATATATGTATGTGTGTGTGTGTGCATATGTATATGGTCTTTCATTTTCATTATAGAAATTTCTCCAAGTCAGGAGTTACCATTATATGACAAGAACAAAATTTTCCTTTCTGAATATATTTAGACACAATAATATTTCCAAGTCACATGTTGAACTTGTTTTTTCTGCATGCTTACTAATGAATATTTACAGTAAATGAGTTATATGTCTTTTTCTCAGTGTTTCATTGTTCTCCAAGTACATGGAAACTGATGAATGACACCAAGAAATTAGCAAAACTAATGTAAATCTTAGATTCTGTAGTAACTGTCCTTGTATTTTTTTTTCCATTGACTTTCAATGAGATGTTAACATTTGCTATCCATGTATATTTTTGTATTTATACATAAATGTGTGTATGTATAATGGAATACTTACATTCCCTTATGTATGTATAAGGGAATGTATGTATTCATAATGCTATATAAGCATATATATATATATATATATATATAAAATCATCACCGTCATTTAACATCCACTTTTCCATGCTTGCACAGGACTGATGGAACTCATTGAGGCAGATTTTCTAGGGCTGAATACCTTATCTTGTTGCCAATCTTCACCTGTTTCCAAGCAAGATAATATTTTCCCATAGCTAGACTTCTTTTACATAGAAGACAGGAAATTGTCAACCTCACATGTATGATAACAATGCTCATCACAAATTCATACACACACAAACACACACATATGGTGGGTTTTTTTCTCAGTTTCCACCTGCCAAATTCACTCACAAGGCTTTTGTTGGCCTGGGGCTATAGTAGAAAACACTTGCCCAAGGTGCCACATACTATCACTGAGCCCAAGATCACATGCTTGGAAAGTAAGCTTCTCAACCACTATATATCCTGGTTCCATTCAAAACTATCTGTTGCTTGAAACTACAAGGCAGTCTTTATATGTTTGCTTGCCTGCTGATAACAACAGCCACATCTCCCTCTTATCATACCTACATTGACTAATATAATTCCACATAACCATATCTGAAATATAAAGATAAGATGGTAATGACTGGGAGCATAGGTCTGTTCAATCATAGCTGACTTGGAAACAAACAACTTTCTGCTGATGCAAATGTTGCCTTTCTGTCCTGGCTATTTGTTTTCTGCAACAATACTTTGCCAGTCAAATGTTTCTTGAGAGCCTTCATTCTGAATTATGTGATGGAAATCTTTTCCATTTGTTGTGCATTGCCACATTATACAAACTGTTAATTCTTTAAAAAGGATTTTAATTGTACAGATTCTCTTCATTTATATACATATATGTATACAAATATGTGTGTGCGTGTGCACATGCATACATATATGTGTATTTCATTTATTTCCTGAAAGAAAAAGGGCATACAGATGGCTAAATCTGTGATGTACCAAATAGCCAACAAAAATGGCAGCAGTTTACTACATATTATCCTCAACACTGTCTTATGTTTAAATGGTTTAATTCACCTAACTTTGATTAGGAACCATGGGATAGGAGCCAATTGCTGATGTATACTGTAGTAGCAGCAGAAGTAGAATGCAACTAACAGATTTTCTTTTTAATTGGCTGTGTTGCAATTCAACCCTTCATATGGGTGCAGCCTGATGTAAAGTTTAATCTCAAAGTTTGATAACCATTTGATAGGCATCATCTCTGTTTGTGAGAAGTCAGGTGATCGACACAACTGTCTAATAATGGATTGATAGATCACATTGAGTATAAGATACACTCCACACATACACCATCCTTTCTATATATATATATATATATATTTATTTCTTTTGTGTTTGACAGGCTTATAGTATAGCATTTTTCTATATATCTTGATCATATTATAGTATATATCAAGCCCAATATATCTATTATATCCAGTATAACCAATTCTTTCTAAATTTTTATCGATTCTGTCTACCTCTATTCTAAATAACATTCTATAGCTGTCTCATGGACACTTTTTCTTTTTCCTCTTGCATACATTGGTAATATGCCTTTGATGCTCTGTTGCTTTCTCAAGTTCTTTGTACTGAGCCTTTCTTGTAATTTATCACTGTCCATCCAATGAATCAAACTTAACTATTTCCAGTTCAAATGCCATATACTTCTCAGCATTCACTGCCATATTTCATTATATATCTTTCTCATGTGTTGTATAGTTTATCTTTCATGTGGAAGAACTTTTCGTCAACAGAAGTAGCAAATGCCCAGATTCTCTTTTTATACTCTTTGAATTTTAGTGACTATCCTACCACTAACCTTACCTCTAGCAATAACTATATTGCTTTGATAACAGAAATGAAGCCATCCAAACAGTCCATAATATTCAGTTTATGGCTGTATTTGCTGTTTTTATTCAAGTGAATTTTATGCCCCTTTGTTTGTTGTCCCTCTTCCACCATCTCTATCAGACATTCAATGATGCAGTTTGTATATTTATTGATTGCATAGATCATTCAGTATATAGTGTCAAGTTTACTCTTCTGCATAGCCAGTGCATAGATATTGTTGGGCTTTCTTGGCTGATGTAAACTGAATATTACATTAGTTGTTCCACTATTATGTTCAAGCCTTTTGACTTTAGATATTAACTCAATTCTTCAACAAAAACAAGTTATCAGTATGCAATAGTTACTGTCTCAAACTCTTTGCAATGACCTCAGAAACTAGAATGAAAAGAAAGTGGTTGATAAGACACTTGTGGAAATCCAAATATTATAATCCTTGCCAAGCTCACTGCCAATCCTTCTATTTTTAACTTACTCGTACATTATCTTAACAGTAATTTCAATAAATGCCTGATAAAGTTATTTATTCTTTACTGCTGTCTTGCCAGAAGTATTTATGATTCTATGACCTATAACAAAACCAGACTACATCAAGCTTTTATGCAATTCATTTCATTGCATAAGCTATGACTATCATTTTAATAACTAATTACACATACATGACCCAATGAGGGTACCTCTATGTAGCTGCTTGACTTAAAAGGAAATAACAGTCAAATTTCCTTCAAATCACATTCCACTTTCTTTAAAATGGTAAGGTGACGTAAATAACGTAGTTTTATATAACCAAAACAAAAATGGGATGGTCATGGTTGAAATGCCTTTCCTCATAAGTCTGCTTAGTCAGGATTCACCTAGAGCTAAACAATAACAGTTATGTAAAATACAAACTTGAAATTCTTGTAATTTTCTGTAAGTACATACCATTTACTCTTTTAACAGTGGATAATGATGCTGTTATACCAGTCACCAACAATCTGCACTTTCCCACATTTAATTTGATTATCAACGTGAATGACTTTCAGTAACTCCAAATAAACCAATTCTGATTATTTCACTCAACAAGTCTCTGAAGAGGATATTTCTCAATCACTACCACTGGCATTCTCACCTAATCTGTATTGGTGGCTTTCTCACCTGATCTCTATTGATGGATCAACTGTTTGACCCATTTATACAATTTTTAAACGGTTTGATCAATTTTTTGATCCCTTTGTACTCCTCATTTAGCAACTTTCCACATCCCTTTCTCTTCATTATCACTGACTGATAGAGCAGCCAATATATTGTTTCATTTCAGATGATTTTGTTAACAAGATTCTGATATTTTTACTGACACTTTGTCTCATAATACAATCTGAAATTATTCTCTTCTTTCATCTAACTGGAGAGCATTAGAATGAAAACTTTGTACAACTGCTAACATCCTACTCTCTGCTTCTCTCCTAGCTTGGTAAATCTGACATATCACTTTCCAGAGAGCCTCAAGGTATTATATTTCCTTATTATGTATCTTCCATTCTCTATCTGCTTCTTTATCACATAATATATAACAGCATTTCACCACCATGTTTCAACACTGTCTGCTTTGGCCTAGACATCAGGCATATTGTAACTAATTTGCAATAGATTTATCTAGAGACATACTCATACACACAAATATATACACGCACACTTCCATATATATATATATATATATATATATACACACACACACACATGCACATATATATATATATATGCATACATATATTCACACACATATATGCACATATTAATATACATTTTTTTATATATATATGCATGCATACAAATTGTATACATACACACACAATATAACATATTCTCTGCAGATATAACAAAAGTGTGTATTAAACCATAAGAACATTTCTAAAGGATGGTTCCTTAATCCTTGAATCATTTGCAGTGCCATTCACTGAAAATTTGCTATGTATCTGGATTTTTCCGTTTCCACATCTTTCAATATTCTCAGGTAACCCTTTTTGTATGTTTCTCTGTTTTCTTTTACTTCTATTACTTTGTTTTGATTGTTGATGCAGTTTTATCTCATAAACACCATGATGCATCATGTTACAGCAACCTAATACATCTTGGTGCCTCATATCAAACTTCACCAGTGAACCGATATTATAAACCTTGAAGGTCTTTATTTATATGCAATAGCATTATTATATATTATTGTCAATACTGAATCTACAAGTTCTTTTTCCTCAATGCAGGGAAGGCAACAATGCTTCAGTAACTGTATGTATGTACATATGTACATGTGTACGTACATGTTTGCATGTGTGTGTTTGTGTATGTGTTTGTGTATGTGTGCAGGTATGCAACGGGTGTATGCATGTATACCTACATGGATAGAGTTAATTCTCACTCAACAACTATCCAAGCATGTATCAACCCAAATACACTGAAGAATAATCCTTGTTCAAGAAAATGAGAAAAACAAAATGCATAAACTTAAATTGCAAGATCTGGGACATATATCCTGTTTCAACATCAGTGAGTTTGAGAGATATAATGTATTAATGGCATTATAATGTAGCTGATCATTTATGAAAAGGAGAGACACTTCATCATTGAAGAAGGTGCCTCAAATATGTGCCATAAGAGACATTTATTGTTTAACATTTATGTTGGTGACTCAGTATGCACTGACATTGTAGGAAATGTGGTGGCTAAATACTACAGTTGCTTCCTAGAAACAAAAAAGAAATCAAATTTATATTAAAGACATGTGTATTTATATACGCATAGTGTATGAATATACATGTATATAGATTGTGTATATATGATTGTATCTATGTGTATATTAAATATATATATATATATATATATATATATATATATATATATATATATATATATATATATATATAGATATATAATATATATAATATACAATCATATATGCATATACACACACATGTGTATACATATATATGTATGTATGATTGTATGTGTATGTATATACATATCATCATTGTTTAAAATCTGCCTTCCATGCTGGTATGGGTTGGACAATTTGACAGGAGCTGGCCAGGCAGTAGACTGCACCAGGCTTCTGTGTCTGTTTTGGCAAGGGTTTTATGGCTGGATGTTCTTCCTGACACTAACCACCAGCAGAGTGAACTGTATATATATATATATGGGAGAATTTACGAAAAAAAACAACAACAGACGAGGAGAGGTGGTGTAAACAACAAAAGGATGTATTAGTTTAACGCTTGGGAATAGAGAAAGTCTTTAATGTTTCAAGCTACGCTCTTCAACAGAAATAATAAAGAGAAAACAAGGAGAAAAACACGGAGAAAAGAATTTGAATGTTGTGGTCAGTGATCTATCATGGCGACTGGTGTGTGTATATATATATATATATATATATACACACACGTATGTATGTGCATGTGTGTATATATGATTGTGTGTATGCATGTATGTGTGTATGCACATGCATGTGTGTATACACACACATATATGTGAGTGTATAGAGTGTAATATATGTCTGGCAGGGAAATATGATGATTTTTAAATTTATACAATTGTAGCAAAAGTAGTATGGTAGAGATCTTTACTGTTGAGATGTGGATAACACAAGTCTTGAAAGTAACACAAGTCTTGAAAATAATATCCTCCAAATGTTTTCAATTGTTTCATATGCATACACATAACTTTGTCTGGAAGATATGCACAGCATATCACAAAATGTCGAGATATTGCCATAATTCCCTCAAGAATAGCAGCTTTCAGTTCATATTCTGTGTATGTGTGTGTGTGTGTGTGTGTGTGTGTGTGGTTTATTGATGAACACTTTCTCAAGGAGAAAGTTTAAAAGGAAATAATCACAAACCAAAAGGTCATTAGATCAAGCAGGCTATGGCAGGTCACAGTGTTAAGAAATGATATGGCCAGTAAACACTTCTTTTATATCATTCAAGGAAGCTATTACTGTACAGGTGGTCACTCTGTCTTGCTGAAATCATATGTATTAATGGAATGTTTGTTTAATTCAGGGAAAAGCAAGTTGCACTACAACATGAACTCTAAGTAACCAGAATTCAGTAATACTATGGTCATAAGATTTTTTTTTTAGAAACTTTGGCCTCAGAATCTCTTTAGACTATGGCCTGAAAGTAGCATATACATGAATATATATTATACACACACACTTACTTTTTCTTACTTGTTTCAATCATTGGACTGCAGCTATGCTGGAGCACCACCTTGAAGAGGTTTTAGTCAAAGAAATTTACCCCAGTACTGGATATAAATGAAAGGCATAAAACGTCCTATTCGTAAATGTTCAATCAGAGCAGACATAAAAATTACTTGTCTATCTCTCTGACTTGCAAAATCAGCAAAATCTTGCAACATATTGTCAGACAAATATTGATTACATTCTGTGAAGAAAATCACTTGCTGACGAATGATCTGCCTGCCTTTTCCTTGAGAAGACGCTACCTCACACAGCTCCTGCAGCATTATGACAGGTACTGAAACAGCTGTTCAATCATTGAACTATGGGCATTATACATCTCAACTTTGCAAAGGCCTTCAGTAAAGTTTGACCACAGAAGAGTTGTGTGTTACAAATTATATGAACTTGAGAAATTAGGTGCATGACTTTTGAAGAGGCAGAAGTTAGATCATTGCAGCCATAGGAATCATCTTTATGCCATCATTATTTGTGATGGCTCTATCAAGCATGACCTCGGTTATACAATCAGTCACTCTCATCAGCTATAATGATGATAAGAGCAAAACCTTAAGACAAACACACACACACACAAACATTCACATACCCTCCCTTTTACATAAATATATATTCACATACACAAATATATATTTACACAGAGTTGAAACGCTGTTTGATTTATTTTTTCAGCGTACAAATTTCATCATTCCACTACCAAGTATGACATCACCCCTTCCTTTCTCATTCA
>NC_068982.1:175359933-175367573 GCF_001194135.2 Octopus bimaculoides | reverse complement strand
TCTTATACACCAGATATGCCATCAAAACTCTTGATTGGACTATATCAGGTTGAGGAGAAGAGCCTTGCAAGGAACGTGAAGAGAGCACGGCATAAAGACGGAAAATCACTGTGGTACTCCAGCATGACCACAGCCACTTGGCTGAAACCAATAAATAAATAAATAAATATAAATATATATATATAAATTTTGTACGACTATTATTCTTTCCTTCTTTCTATCAGCCCTTTCACACTTCTTTCATTCCACTTTTTGTTCTTTCGTTCCCTCTCTCTCACATTTCCTAGCCTTTTCTCCTTGCTCACTGCTCACTTTCTCTCCTGTTTCACTTTACTGTGACCCTTTCATTTTTTTCTCGTCGCTCCTTAATTCTTCTATCCCTCTGCCTCTACCTCTCTTCTGTTCCCACGTGACCGGTGTTCGGCCAAGCCTGACTTTCTTCTTTGGTTCTACTACAATCCCTGTGCCTGTCAAATCTTATGTCCTTGACGTAAGACTTTACTTCCACACACGCTAGCTTAATTTAATTCGTCCTTAGTCGAAAGAAACTTGTTTTTATGTCCTGTTATTTGCATTTGTGTAACATTTCTCCGTCTTTTTCCATATACATTCGTTGCTTTCTTCCAAGGAATCTAATGCGCTTAACTTTGGTTTTTCTTGGGACTGGCCAGATTGGAGCAATCTCAAGCATAACCAGCCGAAATTGGAAAGATAATCTGAAGCTTGACTGAGGATAGAAAATTCCGAATGACCTGTCCTTGTTTTCTTTGTATCATTTGTCTGGATGTTTTGTTCCTTTTTTGTATCACCTAACTGTCTGGATGTTTTGTGTTCTTGTCCCATTTTTGCATTATATATATATATATATATATATATATATATATATATATTCTTTCTTACTTGTCTCAGTCATCCACCGGGCATTCAACAATTAAATGTTTTCCTATGTTATGCGACCATGAAATATATATATATATATATAAAACATTGACAAACCATCAAACTGGAAACAGCTGCCCCAACAATTTACTGAAGTATTTTCCAAAGTTGGAGGGTTGGTAAAACTCATGCAATTGTAGGTCTAAAGTGAAATTGATACTGCTACAGATAACATTGTAATTACATGAATAATGATAATAAAATAAACTGTCACTAAAGAGATGATATGGAATTTTTCAAGAGACTTCCATTACATATTATGCACAGGTTTGATGTACTTGACAGTGGCACAACCTTTATACTACAAAAATCTATGACGAAGCAGAATATGAGTGTGGAACTCAAGGATAATTTTTCTCTAACAATGCAGGCCAGCAGTTATCCAGAATTAATGAGAAATCATTGATAGATGATTTTAATAACAATGATGACAACAACAACAACAATTTGGCCAGAAATTTGAGAAAAATCTGTGACATGTAAATAAATGTCATCTGTTATCAAAATATTTAATTAAGAAATTGAAAGAAGTTGGAATTCAAATCTGGAAAATGGAATTGCCAATAACTGCCGTCCTTTATTCTGCAAGAATCCTTTGCAAAATCTCAAGAGTTGAGGAAATTCTTTTAGCCAAAACTCAAGCCATAACTTCATTAACATGATCAATGGAAAATTTTACCTGTGTGTCTCTGTAACATCCATGATATGACTAGAAAACTAGAGAAAGAGGATTAACAAACGTTTGCTAATGTGTAATAAAAAGAGTCTTCATAACATAAGCAGATTATTGTTCCTTTAAGTAGCATCTAGTGCTGAGACAAGAATAACATAAATGATAAAATTCTCTATAAAGCACAATTAAAATGGAAGCCAAATACAAATAAAAAAATATTTGAGAGAGAGAGAGAGAGAGAGAGAGAAACAAAATGTAAAGGCAAGTGAATCCTAGAACTGATTATTGAAAGATGTGAAGGAAGAAATAATCTTCTGATGGCTACCCAGGAACATGCATTTAATACAAACTTGCTTAAGAAAGAGAACAAGGGTCCTGCCAGAAAGTAAAATCTCTCCCCACTTAATAAAACATGAATTTATCTTATGTTAGGAATTTGATTAATTGTTTGGGAAACTGTAAAATGTTGAATTTGTGGCAAGAAGACAGAGTCCCTCTTGGTTAGCAGCTGAAGCAATTTAAAAAACATTAACATTCTTGGAACAGAAGACCTGATACTATGGTTGATGATACAGAATCACAAGAATATCTTGCAATACACTGTCATTTTTTTTTTTACAAAGACCACGATGTTACTCTTAAGGAATAATTCTTAAATTGATGTTTTTTGATTAGACCCCTCACATAATGAAATATAATACCAATTAAGTTAATTTCTTAAAAACAAGCAGAAACAATTCTAAATACAAGTTTTTTTAAAAGTCTACATTTACATTGGTTGATATGGCTTACTATTTTTAGGGAAGTACTTTCTGTTTAAATATTTAGATTTCCTGCTAAGAAACTTATTCATTTTCCAGTATATATATTGTTCATACAAAGAGTAAAAAAATAACTATTATTGTTTGTTGTTGTTGTTGTTTTTGTTGATAAGGTGTTGAGCTGGTAGAAATGATGAAGCATTGGACAAAATTCTTTGTGGTATTTCTTCCAACTCATTATGTTCTGAGTTTGAATTCTGCCAAGGTTGACTTTATTTTCTATCCTTTCAGGGTTGATAGAATAAACACCAATGAAACACTGGAGTCAATATAATTATCTTATCCTGCTTCCGCAAAACTGCTGGCCTTGTGCCAGAATTTGAAAGAATTATTGAGTCCAAATACTATGATGTTCAACTCAGCCTCTCATCGTTCCAATGTTGATAAAATAAGTAGCAGTCATGTACCCCCATCTCTTCTTAGAATTGTTGACTTTGTGGTCTAAAACAGAAGCAATCATTATCATCATCTTGGATGGTATGAAACAGGATTGGTAGAATGACAGACAAAATAATTTCGTGTTCAGTATCAAGTCCTTTTTTCCCCCCTTTCATCTATCCACAATCAATGTTGTAAGTACTAAATAAGCAATGGTATTGATTTAATTGATTATACCCCTCCCTCAAATCATATTTCCTTGTGACAAAGTTAGAAATCATTATTATTGTCGTTATCATTAAAATATTTCTCTTTAAAGAATGCACTAGTGCCACTCTTGCCCACACAGTTATTTTAAAAGATTCTTGGCATACTTCAAATGTTACCTCAGTATCAACTAAATCCACTTACCAAACAGAACTACCATTAAGTTTTCATCAATGTTTCTAAATAGCTTGTGCAGTGAAATGGTGAGGCAGAAATTGTTAAGTACCATCACCACCACTACCAGATGGTAATCTTTTCCATCCTTCATCAGTTCAACTTCATTTGTATCTTTTACTCATAGATAGATATAAGAGACTAGCAACCAGATAGACTGACCCGCCCCACCCCACCCCATAAGAGACAAGAATTCGACATATTCAGGTTATAAATTAATGTTCTAAAAGTTCAGCACAAATGTAACTGTACAGTTACTGTTGCCTAAAAACCCAATCATAGAACCTGTTTTATTTTTTTTTTATTTGTTATAAATATATTTCTCTTTTACTGAATAAATTTCTAGAATTAAAAGAGAAATTTACATGTCAGTATAGAATACATCAATGAGCAGCAATATAAGATCAGAGGTAAAAAGAAAAAAAATTCTAATGATGCTCTCTTTCTCACTACTGTCTCCCAAATACCTTGCAATGATACATTATAACAGGATTTATATTGCATTTATTTTCAGGGGATTTGTATGAGAGTGTATGTTTGTATATATCAATATTGTATGACTGCACCATTGTGACTTGTTCTGAAAATATTTTAAGTTGCCCTTCCACCGTCTGGTCTTTCTTTTCTGTTTCTCTATGAGATAGTATACATGCAAAATACGCACATATACATAAATACACAATTATTCGTTTTAAGTTTCCTTCATCTACAGAATTTCACATCTGACATGTC
The DNA here is from genome assembly GCF_001194135.2 of Octopus bimaculoides. Classification (NCBI taxonomy): domain Eukaryota; kingdom Metazoa; phylum Mollusca; class Cephalopoda; order Octopoda; family Octopodidae; genus Octopus; species Octopus bimaculoides. Next base: position 175,363,589 of record NC_068982.1, on the reverse strand, counting down.
GATCATGCAACAATTTAATTCATATATTACATGTCACACGTTCTCCAGTTCAAATGTTATTGGTCAGTTTATGTGGTCATGTGGTCAGTGGTGGTGACTTCACTAGTGGAAATATAGATGTATTTCCATTGGACTAATACTGGCATAATTTGAAATGAGAGTTATTCAACTTAAAGGAATTACTTCTTTTAATAAGAAGAATAAAAGAAAGAATGCCTTTAAGCTGGGTAAATTCAAAATATAGAAAGGAGAAAAAAAAAAAATTCAAAAAGCGTAACTTTATCAAAGCTTTCCTGACTCAAGAAAAGGCTGAACACTAAAAAAGGAATATGATAAATGCAGGCTTTGCAGATTACTTTATTCAAGAAAAAATAAAAAATAAAACATTTGAGATCACTATGTCTGCTTTTGTCCTGGCTTTTATGAAAATTTAGGAAGTACCAGCTTCTTTGCGAAGCTATTAATATAACTCAAAACAAACAGTTGTGGCATGCTTTCATTTATTGCATGTGTACTTGCTTGTAATTACGCATTTGTGTGTGGCAGCGACTTGCATGTCAATCAACCAACAAACATGTGTGAGTAAGTAGATCTCACTCCATAGTCAGTGTCTTCCACAAAAATCACTCAGTTCTATGTCTTGCAGAGGTGCGGTCCTTATGTGGTTGGTTGAGGCTGCTGGATTACTTACTATCACATAGGTCTCCAGTTCAAAACTTGATTTAGTTATTGAATTGTGTTTCTAAGACATATGTGTGTGTGTGTGTATGTATGTATGTATGTGTGTGTGTGTGTGTGTGTATGAATGTATATATATATGTGTGTATGTACACACACATGCAAGGGACTTTTGTAACCAACATTTTATTCCATATGCCTCAGTCTACCTCGATCAATAAAAATATTCAAAAATATAGGTTATAATTGTACCTCCTTTTTCAGACACTGTTGTTAAGAAGGGATCTATTCGTTCCCTAAAACTAAACATACTTGCGCCAATAAATCATGCTTGGCTCCACATTCTCGCATTCTCTCTCAACATGATCTTTGATTTTGATCAGATGTATTTTCCTATGTATTTTTAAAACAAACTTTTAACAAAACAAGACAATCGACTACATTTCAGGAAAGATTGAGAAAAAAAATAAAAAAGAGAGAAAAAAGAAAAATACTTTCAAACTAGAGATGGGAGATCAAAAAAAAAAAAAAGAGAGAAACAAAAATGAAAAAAACATGAAGCTAAATTTTTAATTTTGTTTATGTGTTGGCTGTTACTGCTGTTGTGAATGGGTTAAGTTGAAGAAGTAATAATTTTAAATCACATGACACTTCTCATTTCTTTGTGAACATATGTATTATTTATAACAAACTACAAAATATTACAGTTTGGTATTCTCTGACCAGATTCTAGCATGTTCATGATTTCTCTACAGGTTCCACTTTCTGCAATGTCTTTTCAGTTGAATTATATTTCTCAAGTAGTTTGGGTTTTTCAGACTTAACTGCAGCTATTTTGTTTCCATTTTTACAGTACGTTTAGATTGGTGTATAATGAAATTACTTGAAATTATATTTCTATATACACAATATTTTACATAAATACATATCCTTTCTCTGAGTTTCAGCTCAGAACTTAATTTTAATGCAGTTTACTACTGTAGCAAAGTTGCTATGAATGTTGGAATACCAATGTTGAAATAAAATCTCTGAGTTCAAACTTAGTTAAAGAATATGTATATCTATAGAAATAGGGGCAACAAAAGAAAAATCAGAGAATATATCAATTAAAACACGAGGTAGAAAATAGAAACACAAAAGCAGTCTGTGATTAAAAGTCTGAAAAGCTTAAACCATTCTTTAATTTTTATTCTGTCAACAAAACTTTGCTAAAACTTACATTTAATTTGAAATATTGTATTTGTGTGTACCTATCTTTGTATGTATTTCTGTGTGCTTGCATATTTGTACAGATATTTTTATGTGAAACCAACTTACATTAAAGCATCAGTAATGGCTAGACTCTATGCTGCATCAGAGCAGAACAAAAGATATTCAGTACAGGAGAAAACGGCTAGATTTTCATTAACCATTCCAATACCTAAAACACAACTGGTAACAGATTAAACTATGTAACTTTCACAATAATAATATTTATGTATCCAAGTCAACATGAGTAAATGATGAAGCTAAGAAATAAAAATGTTACTGCTTATATGATTTAGAGAAAGTTTTTTTCCTATCACAAAAAGTAACATACCTGCAGGTTTGTTATGGTTATTTGGTAAAAGTATTATTATCCTTGTGGTAACTACACTTGACTTGTTTGAATATCAAAGTATGAAAATCTGTCACAACCAAAATCAACTGAAAAAAGTCAAGATGTGCTTAAGCCACTTTGGTATAAGAAACAGAATGTTTTAGTACATGATATTCACATTTAGTTGCCAATTATTTTTTTTGGTACCTGTAGATGTGGCCTGTAAAATAATGAAGTCATTATCATCTGTGTTTTTAAGACATGGACAGCATCAAACAGAGCCATCTGTTATAATGGACTTGAAAGATTTAATGAATGATAAAACATTTTTCTTCAATAGAATATATGGACACACACATACACATGTACACACATACATATATATGGTTGATGTTAAATCAAAATGCTGTGTGCGATGAGAGGATTGACGAAAAGAAAAGAAAAAAAGAATTTTTGATATGATTTACAGTTCAAATGGTTATTTCTTGCAGGCAATTAAGGACTGTAAAAAGAGACAATGAAATTTAAAATGTTGAACGAAATGTTCTAGTATATGAACACACTGTTCAAGAGTTCAAACCATACAAAAGAGTCAATTTTGCATTTAATTCTTCTGCAATCAATAAAATAAATATAAAAATTATATAAGTGTTGGTGGAGTTGACTATTAATCATATATCAATGAATACATGTACATGCATGAAATTTATACACACACACACATATGTATAAACAAGCATATGCATTTTCTCTGATGATTTGGTAATGCTAATATTTTATGAGCTTAAAGCTTTTAAGCATTCATCATGTATTGACTAAAGAAAATAGTCTAATATTGAAGCATATAAGCCCTCAGTGGAAAACAGGTTTTCCATGTGTGGGACTCAAAACCACAGTATGTTTCCATGACAGGTGTACTACCATTACACCAATGTACCCACACATACAGAAAACCAGCTTTTTCCTTCAAGGACTTATACGCCCCAATATTAGACTATTTTCTTTAGTCAATACAAGTGATCACTTATGAGCTTTAAGCTTATAAAATATTATTAATATACATATAAATTTCATATATTCTTTTATTCTTTTACTGGTTTCAGTAATCTGACTGCGGCCATGCTGGAGCACCACCTTTAGGTCGAACAAATCGATCCCAGGACTCATTCTTTGTAAGCCTAGTACTTATTCTATCAGTCTCTTTTGCCGAACCGCTAAGTTATGGGGACATGAACACACCAACATCGATTGTCAAGTGATGGTGGGGGAGGGGCAAACATAAACAAACAAATACATACATATACTCTTTTACTTGTTTCAGTCATTTAACTGTGGCCATACTGGAGCACCGCCTTTAGTTGAGCAAATCGACCCCAGGACATTCTTTGTAAGCCTAGTA